>NC_050445.1:77868948-77886448 GCF_903995425.1 Onychomys torridus | reverse complement strand
GTTCAAGGTCACAAGGCTTATTCCCAGAGACAGGGGTGATGCATGAAGACAACCTATAGAGTAATCATCCCCCATTAGGAAATTTGTTGCTAGGAAGTAATGCTCCCCTTCTTGTGTTTACTCTAAGGAACTCTGCATCCAGAAGCTCCTGGGGCAGTGGTATTTAATCCTGGCTCATCTGCAGCATGGCTTCTCTGTCTCCTCAGCTCTGCTTCTTTCCCTCACTTTTCTTGGGGCGTTTGCTGACAAATACTGAATAATAGCCTCTTACTCGCTAATTTTTCAGCCCCCTGGGGAACCAACTTAAATGAGTTACTCTTATTACATGAAAATCTTTCCTTATGTTACTCAATTATTTTACTAGTCAGTGTGTGTATGGGCTGGGGGAGATGCATGCTTGTACACACAGGAGCACAGGCCACATATGTGGAAGATAGAGCACATCCTAAAATTCCACAGTGAGACAGAGTCTCTCTTGTTTGCTGTTCTATGCACCAGGCTCCCTGGCAGGAATTTCCAGGGATTCTCCTCTCTCTGCCATCCATCTCTATCATTGGGGTGTGTTGGGATTATGAACATATGTTTCCCTGTGTCTTGCTTTATGTCCATTCTGGGTACCTAAACTCAGATCCTCACCGATGTACAGAAAACACTTGTACCCACTGAGCTACCTTCCTAGCCCTTTACTCTTTTGCTTTAAACTTTTAATCTTGCAATAGCAAATGCTATATTTAAATATCTTAAATGGTTTACTTTCATACTTGAGTCTTGATATACTCATTGTTAATTTTTTGTTAACTGTATAGAGGTTCAATTTTATTTTACTTTGCAAGACAAATAAATTTTCTAATCCTGTTTATGAAAATGATTGTTTCCCTGAGTTATATAACATACCCTTTATTACTTAATGAGCAATCTGTCTAAACTCCTATCCTTCCATTCATTCAGTCAATTAGTTTGTGCCTGAACCAGCACCACACTGATAATTTTATCATATAATGCTATGTCTGTATTAATGAGTATTGAAAATTAGTGACTCATGGAGAGTTATCTTTTTATATAAATTGCAATTAATTTGTCCAGCTCATCCCTAAATATAGATGTTGCATTGAATGGAATAACAATGAATTTATAAGTTAAGCTGAAGTCAATTAAAACCTTTCATCTCTTAGTCATCAGATTCACAAGAATATTAAACCTTGCAATTAATTTGAATCTACTTTGAATTCCTCAGTAGAAGTCTGAAAATATTTCATATACTTCTCAGACAATCTTTGCTAGATTAATTTCTATGCAATTGGTAGTTCAGTTGTTATCTTAAATGACATCTGCTTTCCATTTCATATTCTGGTTACTTATTGCCAAAAAAGAGAACTTATTGACTATGTTTGAATGATGATTTCTTGAATTGGAAGATAAGTTGTAAGAAGTCTCTCAGAAGGCATTAAAAATGAAGAAAGGGATAGAAAGGCAGGAAAAGAAGGAAAATATATGGGGAGTGTTTTTGAAACTACAATACCTTTCCAGAAGGAGAAACAAAGCATAGGTAAGGGAAAATATCTGAAAAAAAAATTACCAATTATTTGTTTCAGTGATGTAAAGAAAAGCTAACAAATAACTCAAAAGGAGAGATCAGAGGGCAGAAATCTTATCTAGATACATCACAATGATGTAAGATTATTTTGGACAATTTGTAACTATTTTCAAAGAGAAACATAAGATTAGTCATATGGAAAACAAAATAAAAACCTACTTGCTTTTTTATTTTATTTTATAATTTAATTCAATTTTACAAATCAGCCATGGGTTCCCCTGTCCTCCTCCCTCCCACCCCTGCCCCCATTTTCCCCCCAGCTCACCCCCCCATTCCCATCTCCTCCAGGGCAAAAACTCTCCTGGGGATTTAGCTCAACCTGGTGGATTCAGTCCAGGCAGGTCCAGTCCCCTCCTCCCAGGCTGAGCAAAGTATCCCTGCATAAGTCCCAGGTTCCAAACAGCCAGCTCATGCACTAAGGACAGGTCCTGGTCCCACTGCCTGAGTGCCTCCCAAACAGATCAAGCTATTCAATTGTCTCACTTATCCAGAGGGCCTGATCCGGTTGGGGGCTCCTCAGCTTTTGGTTCATAGTTCATGTGTTTCCATTAGTTTAGCTATTTGTACCTGTGCTTTTTCCAATCTTGGTCTCAACAATTCTCGCTCATACAATCCCTCCTCTTTCTCGCTGATTGGACTCCTGGAGCTCCACCTGGGGTCTGTCCATGGATCTTTGCATCTGCTTCCCTCAGTTATTGGATGAGCGTTCTAGCATGACAGTTAGGATGTTTGGCCATCCCATCACCACTTACTTGCTTTTACAGCAGCAACACTGAATACAAAAAGTTTGTGAAGGGATTCAAATCTGATTATGTGTTTGGCTAAGTTAGCAGTTTAATGTTTGAAGCAAATTGCATATCATTCATATCAGATTATACAACAACACGGAAAAACTCTGAAATAATTCTTACCATTTAACTTTAGAAAGGGAAGGGTGGATTTCAAAAGCAAAAGTTAATTTGTTACAGGAAAACCAATGGAATCAATTGATGTCTAAATAAGCAAAAGTAAATACCTTATAAGCATAACATTTAAAATAAAATCTTCAGATGACTTATTGCTTAAATACTGTTGGATTATAAAAGGGCAGGAAAGAAATGCCAACACTTTCATGCCAAGAGGGAAAGTGTAATTGTTAATATGACATTCACAGGGAAGCAGACTGAATGCTGACATCTTTTATTCCCCATTTCTTAGCATTTTACACCATATATATTTGCTAGTCAATAGGTACTCATTAAAAAAGCATTAATACAGCTCACTGAATAAGAAACATCTAATTGAAATCAGGGACATGGGAAATGTAAAATCAAAGCAAATTTCCAGTTCTTTTATGAGTAAGAGTAACTTATGAATGAGTATATTTTGACTTATGATTATAGAGAATGAGTCCATAATGACAGGAGAGGCATGGTACCAAATATCTGGATCAGGGAATTGAGAAGCTACTACATCTTCAAATGTAAACCCAATGCAGGGAGAATGAACAGAAAGTATCTCAGGCAATGCAACATAAAGTTCACCTCCTGCTGTGGATATCACTCTGTATAAATAGAAAGGTATTTGGCAAGTGGCCAGGCAGGAAGTGTAGGCAGGACAAGAGAGAATTCTGGGAGGTGGAAGGCTGGGGTGGAGGGATACGGCCAGCCGCCGCCATGACAAGGAAGATGTAAGGTAATGGTAAGCCACGAGCCACGTGGCAAAGTATAGATTAATAGAAATGGGCTAAACATAAGATTAAGAGCTAGACAATGGTAGGCCTGAGCTAATGGCCAAGCAGTTTAAATAATATAAATGTCTGTGTGTTTATTTTTCAAGTGGGTTGTTGGACTAACAGGGCTTGGTGGCACCTGGAGGGAAGCTCTCCAACTACAACCTCCAGTTACTTCCTTCCTTTGGTAGGGCTCCATAACTTCCCTGAAAAAGGGTCACCAGCTGTGGTCCAAGTAATTAATTCATGAGCCCATAGGCATCATTCTCATACAGATCATGAAAGTGTCCTACTTAAACCAGAAGGAATTGATTTATTAAGAAAGATACATTAAAGGAGAGAATAGAGTACATTCTATGGCCTAGAATCAGCCAATCATGCATTAGGGAGAGACTCAAGGGGCCCTACTCATCCCAGAGGAACTGTCGGCTGCTGGTGGATTCTAGTGGGAGACAGGCAGTCACTGTTTTCAGTCACATGCATACTGCTGATCCCATGAAACTTAGGAGATAGCTCCAAACTCTTGGTCACTCAGTCAAACTCATTGAGTCACAAAATAAAACAAAACAGACTGAGTAAAGGAAAAAGACTTGAATCTGAGGAGGGAGGGTTGAAAGGAGGAGGAGGATATAAGAAACTGTTGAGAAGTGAGAGTAATCAGAATGCATTATATGCCTGAATGACATTTTCATAGAATAAGCTTAAAATAAGCTATTTTAAAGAAGGCTTTGCCTGAAAGAATTCACTTATGATTTTAATAGAAAAATATTGCAAGATAATGATATATATACAGATACATATATACCATAAATATTACAATATATATAGAAACTACATTTGAAGATATACATACAGTTATATATACATATAAACAAATACTGCAAAACATTAAAAGTCTCAACCCCCCACCTTTGGTCAGGATTTTTAGTACTCCTTCACTAAAAAAATTTTCCCATTTTAAACATTTGTTCATATAAAATCAGTTTTGGGGGACATTTCAAAAAGTATATGGCCATTCCAGAAAACAAATATTTAGAATCTGTAAATAAGAGAAAATGGACAAAATCTATGTCAGTGTAATGACACATTTTAAGCCAACACATCAAAAAATATGATAGCTTATCATCAATATAAAATATTACTGGTGAGATATGTGGCCTTATTTTTACAATACTAAATGTTTGAAATCTTGTGTATATTTTATTCTTAGAAGACTATTTCAAATCATACCATCCACATACCAAATGCTCAATACTCACACATGACCATTGGTCCCATATTCTCTACGGGTGTAATTAATAAGGAATGACATGAAAGCAAGCACCAACATTTTGGAGATTTTAGGATACACTGAAAAAATTGTATGAAGCACATTGCTTTCATGCTCTGACTTAATGCAGAGTGAATCCATGGATTACTACTCTTGTTATATAGTTGAGATTTAGTTTAAAACGCATCTCAGAAAAGAACACATAAGAAGGAACTGTAGAAAACACAGTATTACTTAGTCTTCAGTTTTACTTTGGCTATAGTTTACGTGATGAGTAGCACTTGGATCATAGTAAAGGAGAATGGAATAAGTAGAGTGGCTTGGTAGATATCCACAGGACAAAAGAACCAGAGTTTGGTAGTGGATAAAACATGAAGTGTGAGGAACAGGGAATCGTAAGGTTAATGGCCAGGATTTGGGCTTGTGTAGACAGATTTTGTGACTGTTACTCGGGGAAACACTGGAGGAACCCTGGAGTTTGTCAAGTTATGAGAACTGTTCTTCAGTGTTCATGCTGATTCTGAATACTCTTGCCATTATGTTAGTTTTATAAGACTCTCTAGGGAATGTGGTTTTAAAATCATCCTTCACCTTGACTGGCTGTTAGAGGTATCAGCAGAGAAAAGGATAAAAATAACATAATCAGAATGGCTTCCTTTCATGGCTGAAGAAAAATCATACCATTGAATATATAATATACATCTTATTTGAAATCTACAAACTTTCTTGCAGATAACATGCATTTTGTAAAAAAAAAAAATGAAAAAAGAATTAGAATTGCTTCCTGGTTTAAAATTTAGGGAATAATAACCAATAAATGTACTAGTAAACAGATTAAATACAAGTTGGCAATCTCGCTCATAATGCTGAAAGTAGTTATGATGAATTCCCATAAACATTATGGATTAGCAATGGGATGCCAGTTCATCCACAGTTGTCACTATTTACATTTAAGCTTTTCTGTGATTTCTTCAGCCTGACACTGTGTTTTAATTGCTGCTTTCTGTGATATTTTGGCCTTGTATATTTGGATCTCTCATTAATGGCACTGAAATACAGTCTTCATTATTGTCTCATGAGGTAGAGGAAATCACTTTCTGTATGTGATAACTGGTACATGAGAAAATATGGTAGATAGAGCTTGAGGGATTTCTGGAAGTTAAAATGTCCTAGGCTACTGCTGGGTGAAGACCACAGAGAGGTAATGTGGTTGAGGTGATTATCATACTTTGTTCAGGATTGAAACAGATACACATTGCAAGAAGAAAGAGAAAAAAGTTGTCACATAAAACTGACCCCCAAAACTTAAAGAGGACAAATAAAGACAGTCTCCTTGATTATTAAGGGTAGGTAATACTAGAGCCTTGTGGTCTGTCCTGGTAGTCCTCTTCATGTCCTTAGGCTATAACAGTAACATTCATCAGAATAGTTGAATTCAAGTGCCCTTTTATTGCTAATTGTTGCCATTAATTTATTATTCTCTTTACATTACATCCTGATCAGTTTCTCCTCCCTCCACTTCCCCCAGGCCCTTCTCCACTCCCCCTCTCCTTGAGATCTACTCCTCTTACATTACCTTCAGAACAGAGCAGGCCTCCCAGTAAGATCATCCAAACACAGCATCATAAGTTACCATAAAACTAGGTGTAAATTCGCATATCAACTTCTTAGCAACAGTTACCTAGGGAATGGTTTGACCCTAGAGTAATATTTAGCAAGGGTGATTCTACTTTATATTTGTATTCCTCAGTTCACTTTTTGTTATTTATATTCCTTATTTCTTAGGGTACCAATATTTGAACTAAAATTTAGTCCCAAACCAAAATGACTATTTTAACTAAGAACAAGTAGACAGCAAGGCGTTGTGAACCTATTCTTCCAATCTCTACATAATACTCAGACATTTGGTGACACCTGCTGAACCACAGTAGGTTTTAACTACAATAAAAATGAAAATATTTGAATAAAAAAATCTGGCAATATGTTCCTAAACACAGAGGCTTGACTTCATGAAAGTTATGTGTTCTTATCCTGCTTTGTGTCTTCCTAAGTTTTCTCCTTACCCATGGAAAACTACTTCTGCATGCTTTCCAGCTTTCTCTCATATTCCTATACCATCAGAAATATTTTACTGGAATTTGTAAAGCCAAGATTATGTTAGATGTGTCAGAGAAAACATCTTGAATTCATTTGCATCATTATTTTAGGCTCTTGAAAAGTGATTAGTGAAAAAGAAAGGAAAGTGGTCCCAAGGCAAAAGAAAGTTCAGATAGACACTTGAAGAACATCTATATTTGAGGCCAATGGAGGCCTGATGAAGGCAAGAAATGGAAGCAATAAAGGAATCAAAGAGTAACCAGATAGTTTTATGTCCCTGAAAGATACTTATCACACAAAGGTGTGATGCTGTGTGAAGTCTTCACTTTCTAGGCATTCAGGAGTCATAGACCTGAAAAAGAGACTGTCAATACCTTCTGACCACACAGTTCCATTGAAGTGATGGGAGAAGTCCACACTAGAGGGGATTCAAGATGAGTGTTATTTAAGTTATTAAAAATAACCAGACACTGGGTCTTCACAGCACTTCGTAATCAGAGGATGAAACCTCAGCAGCCACTTTGCTGCACTCTTTTATCACAAAGAATAATTTGAAACACTATTTACAACATTAGTCAAGCAATCAATTATCTTGCTGTCAATCCATTCTACAGGTGAAGCCAGCTAGTTTAACTGTTCTTACCTTCTCATCTAAAACATTCCTGCTAATTACTTAATTGAAGTGAAACTAGAATGATATTGGCATACAAATAAGAGAAGTGTTCATTGGTATTCAATGGTTAAAATGATTTTAATAAATTTCTAAGTAAATGTGATTTTATAATATCATGAGACTATATAAATATTAATCATCAATTGGATGCCAAGGAAAGGCTGTGTTATTTTAGAGAACATTCTCATTAGCAGGTCACTATGGGAATTATTCTCATGACACTGAGGTTAGACATATTTTGTACTTACAAAGATATTATACTGAGAATGTAAAGTCAGGCTGGGTAATGTGCAGTAAAACTAAAAGAATGAGCTTGTCTCACCAGCCTGTGGGATTATTATTAATGTCCTCACAAAGGTACTGATCTACTCCAGTAACTGGTGTGCAAATGTCTTGTCTAAGGATTTGACAGTCCTTTTGAAGGAGCTAACATAATTCCTAAGCTTTTGTTAGGCTCATTTGCTCATAAATAAATTAAAAGCTAGTAGAATGTCATTGAAAATGTGATTGTAATGCATTTTCTATGCACAAAAGAGAATTTGGACATTAGAGGTAACATCACTACTTTATTTAATTTTATAATACACAGGAATTTCCCCACTGAGAACAAAGAATTAAAAATTAACTTATTGCTTTTAAAATTGGATTTTAATGCCTTACTACTGAGGATTGGTGTTTGTTTTTAAGACATGGTAGGTGTGGGTACAGAATGGGAATATATGTAAGAGTTATGTGTATGTGTTCATGACCCGGAGTTAGGCAATAGTTTCTGAGATACAGCATCTAAGTCACAAAATAATAATTAAAGAAATACTTAAACTCGAATTAATCAAAATTTAAAATGTTTACACTTGAAGCTATCAACAAAATAAAAAGATAACCAAGAGAAGACAATATTTTAATGAAAGAGTTGTTTTATATGGAAAACATGTGAGGAATTCTTACAGCTCCAAAATAAAAGACAAATAGGGCTGGGATGGTAGCACAGGAGACCTGGGTTCAATCCTTAGAAACATACCCCAAATTTTAAACCGTACATAAACACTTCAGTAGATATTTCTCCAAAGAAGATGAACAACTAGTCAAAAACACACTGGAACCCATTTAAGAGAAAAACTGCACTCAGAAACCACAAAGAAATAACTGTAATATGAACGATTACAACAAATAGTGCCATGGAAAATAAATGGTGTAGACACTGGAAAACAGACAGATATGCAGAAAACTGAAGAGAGTTACCCTATAATCTAGAAGTTCCATTGCTAAAGGTGCTTACAAAATATTCAAACTATGCACACACACACACACACACACACACACACACACACACAAATTCCCACCAGTATTATGACAGCATAATTTATAGTACCTACATAGAGATGTAACCAAATTCCTATCAACTGGTGGATTGTGAAGAAATTTGGTCTACAATATGATACACTATCATATAATCATATAGGGCTGCTACATAATGTCACAGAGTGAACTGAAAATTTGCTAAATAAAAGGGGCAAGGACCAATATGTCTTATACCATATGATCACATTTATGTGAAGTGCCCAGAATATGAAATTTGTAAAGATAGTTTTAGAGTCTAGACGAGAATGAGAGTAGCTGGTCATGGGGCTTGAATTTTTACTGGGGAAGACACACTGTCCCAGAGCTAGATAACTGTGGTCACATAACTTTGTTATCAGAGCAGAAAACACTGAATATATTTCCAAAGGTTTATTTTCAGATATGTGAAGTTCTCTTAGTGAAATGATCACATTCCTTCTCATTTCAACCTGGGGAGTTATTTGTTGGATAAATAAAAAGGAAGATTATCAATTTGATCTTGTTATATTATCTGAAAGATAATTTAAAAATAATCACAAGGTATGGTTTATTTGCTGATTAATTTTCTAAAGCACTCAGCATCCTTCCTCTAATCTCAGGAGACAAATTAGTAACTTAAGGAAGTTATTCTAGGGTTTGGGACAGCATTAAATATATGATTCCATTTTTTTATACTCAAATTGTCTAACTCCCAGCACACAAATAATTTTTATATCATAAACTACAATTACTGGTATCACCTGTCTTTATCTTTCCAAATATACAGTTAACAAAATTAGTTTGGGAAATTCCATTTTCTTTCTCCTTGTTCATTTTCATTGGTGGTAATGAGGATGAAAGGGAAAGGAGTATATAAAGGATTTCTAGAGAACTCTACCATCATGGAATTGCTTTAGGCCCTTTCTAGTCCTTGTACAAGCTCTTTGTAGGCATTTAGCTTTGTGACATCTGATGTTGATAGTTGGGTACAAACAGTACTTAAAGAGCTCAAATATATACATCTTTTCCTATAGAAGAGTATCTGGCTCAAAGAATGGCATGAAGATATTTTGTACCAAGGAGGGACATAGACTCAATGTCATCTTAATGTTTTTTTACACTAAAACCCTAAGTCAGATGTGATGGTAGGTAAAAATAGTACCCTGGTTCAGAGAGCAGAGCCCTCATTATACAATCGGTTCCATATGTGACGACTCTCTCTTCTTTCTCCCTCCCTCCTTGTCTCCTTCCTCCCCCTTTTCCTCTTTGTCATGAGATAGTGCAAAGACAAAGTAATCATCTGGAAGCATGAAACACTCTGGTACCTTGACCTTAATCTTGGACTTCCCGGTCTCCATAACTGTAAGAAATGAACATTGAGTCTGATGCCCCGGGCAGGCACCTAGGTGCGGGCCTCTCTGGGTGTGACCTCAGGCACTCACCTCTGGTCCAGATGGGAATGGGGGGTTGGTGGGAGCTGGGGGCTGGTCTCTGAGTCTCAGGAAGTAGCTGGGGTCTCTGATAGATGGGTGTGGGAGCAGGGTATGGAGATTGCAGGGTATGCCTGCAGTCTTGGAAAAGGGGGATCTTCCCACAGGGCCTGACGCATGGCCAGAAACTGGGGCCAAGTTGAGCAGGTCTTCCTGGGATGGCTGGTGTCCAGGGGTGGGACCTAGGGGGGGTGGCACCAAGGGGGTGGTGGCACCCAGTCAGTGGGACCCACACCTGTCCTTAGTGCATGAGCTGGCTGTTTGGAACCTTGGGCTTACACAGGGACACTTTACTCAGCCTGGAAGGAGGGGACTGGACCTGCCTGTTCTGAATCTACCAAGTTGAACTGAATCCTCAGGGGAGTCTTGGCCCTGGAGGAGATGGGAATGGAGGGGAGGGGCTGGGGGGAAGATGGGGCCAGGGGCGGGAGCGGGGAGGACAGGGGAACCCATGGCTGATATGTAAAATTATAACACAAATATAGTGAAAAAAAAAAAAGAAATGAACATTGATTGTTGAATCTTCACAGTGTATTCAACTCTCTTCCTGAACTGACTACTGCACAAGAGAAGGAGATGGAGGTGAAGGTGAAGAATTGCTGAGGGGAAATAAAAGGTCATATAATGTTATTTTATTGCTAGATCTTGGATTTCCATGGTATTGTGCTTGCTTTCTACAGTTTATTAGGTGTTAATCAGTGTGTATATTAAATTTAGTAATATGTAATAAAACTACATCTTTATGGATGCTTTTATAGAAAAGAGAATGTTATTCCCCATTATAATATGGTAAGTGTGAGCATATATAGCTTTGGAGGGGGGAGGGTTAACTGTCATTTTGACTGATAGCATTCTGAGTATATATACATTTCCAAGAGGAATCCACTAGTATGTTACTTTGCTAATTGTAGCCTTTGCTATATAGATTTGTTTTGAATTTACTACTTTAATGATAGTCTAGTGGAGATGACAGTATTTGCAATTAATAAACGCCAAGAACGTTATAATAACTGCATGTTTCTTACACCCATGAGGGAGAATGAGAAAGGGGATGGTAAGGTAAAAGATAAGAGAGGAAGGTAAGAGATGTCTGTCATACAGCATTCCAATAGGACATATTGCCAGCTTAGGGAATATCACTCAGTAGACATATTGTTATAGTATGTACTCATGTTTCACTTTTATGTTATATTAAAGCAAAATGATAATGAAGAAGGTTTATTTATAATGCATTACTTTGCTTAATTTACTTATGAAAACCACTCCATTTTTTCAATACTGATTTATATGTATCAGTATATATACTTCAGATACTCTGAATAGTTTCTACTGTTTTATTGAGCTATGTGCAGAAATGCTAATCTGATTTTTTTGAGGTGATGTGTGTATTTTACTGACAATAGCAACAATAACATGGATATTTACTTTTGTCCAAACCCACAAAATAACAGATGCTAATTTTGTTCATTTTATACACAAGTTCTTCAGTAAATGCAGGGAAAACAGCATGCAAGAAGCTGATCTTGTTGAATAAGTACTATGGTACAACACTTTTCTTCCATTAATTCACTTAAGTCTAATACAAGAAGTCAAAGACTCCCAGATGAAGAAGTACAGGATTTAAAAAGCTGCTGACAGAGGAAGAATATGTTTTCTCCAGGAGCAAGCTTGCAGACAGGTTATCCAATCCCAAGTGGTCAACACCAAACACACACACACACACACACACACACACACACACACACACACACACATATGCTATACTGAACAGAGTCAATGGGTTGGGTGCACACACATGTGCAGGTGTGTGTGTGTGTGTGTGTGTGTGTGTGTGAGAGAGAGAGAGAGAGAGAGAGAGAGAGAGACAGACAGACAGACAGACAGACAAAAAGACATACATACAGACAGAGACAGAGAGAAAGACATAGAGAGGGAGGCAGGGGAGAGAGAGAGACAGAGACAGAGAGACAGAGATAATTTTTGAGAAAGCCATGAAACCAAGAGGGAGTGCAGGGAGAAGGGAGGGGTTGTGGGGGAATACTGTGTACTCATGAAATACTCAAAAATTTTTCAAAAAGTTGATTAAATTTGTCTGAATTGGGGAAAATATGCAAGACATGTAACTAAATATGTCTTTTTTCCTAACAGGAGAAGGTAGTTGGTTTGAACACTACTCTGCAAATATGGGTTTCCTGCAACTTTTGCCTCAAACCCACACCTACACTGCATGGTATGTGATGTACGTTTTCCTCACTGCAATGTCGGGTCATGAAGGAAATGTCACCTTCTGCTTCTGGGCCCTGCTGTGTGGCCCCTGCCTGGGAAGCTCCCCACACTCAGGCCTTCGCTACCAGGCATAACCCTTCTGTATGTAGGTTTCATTTTCCCCCATATAGTGAATCAATTTTCCCAGACACCACCAACTAATTCACCAGTCCTTTCCACTCTTTTTCAATCATCACACAGAGTAGTAAGTATCATTAGGACATTTTCAAGAAGTGTGCCTTAGTATGTTATCGCCTTCCTCCCTTCCCCCTCTTCCTTACCACCTTAGAAACCTTCCCTATCTCTTTTCTACTTACAAGTAACATGTGTTATTTTCCTTTTTAATTTTTTTATTTTTGAAATTATAATTACATTTCTCTTCCCTCCCTCCAAACCCTCTCATATACCCCTCCTTGCTCTATTTCAAACCTGAAGCAATTTATTATTATTATTATTATTATTATTATTATTATTATTATTATTATTTTGGTTTTTCGAGACAGGGTTTCCCTGTGTAGCTTTGCACCTTTTCCTGGAAATCACTTGGTAGCCCAGGCTGGCCTCAAACTCACAGAGATCTGCCTGCCTCTGCCTCCCGAGTGCTGGGATTAAAGGCGTGCGCCATCACTGACCGGCCATTAATTATTATTGTATGTGTATAGGTATATACATGTAAATTCCTTTATACAACCTACTACATATGTGTAATGTTACTTGTAGATATGATTTCACGCTGAATTATCCACATTCTTCTTTGACATCTCTGTCTTCCCTCTTTTGGACTTCTTTCTAAATTTTTAGACTTCACACTCATTTGTATGCATACACACACACACATGTACACATCATAAAGTGAGGTTATGTCACCCTTGTCTTCATGGGATTGGTTCACTTTGCTTCATATTATAGTTCAAAATATCCAATTTCATTTTTCTTTTCAAATTAATAAAATTCCCTCTTACACATGTACAAAGCTTTCATTATTTATTCATCTGTTGTTAAACATCCAGTCTTTTCCCATCTCTGAGTTATCATGGATGGAGCAGCCATAAATATGGGCATACAAGCATCTACACTGGGACCTGGAGCCTTTTGACTATGCACCCGTAGTGGAGGAGCTGGGTCACATGTGAACCCTGTTTTCAGGTTTTTTGAGAAACCTCCATACTGATTTCCACAATGGCTGTAGTAATTTTCACTGCCAGGTTTTCTGTTTCTTCACATCCATGCCAGTATTTGCTGTCAGATTTCTTGTTGATAGTCACTCTGGCTTGAGTACCCTGGTATCTAAAAGGAATGTTAATGTTCATTTCCCCACTGAGAAGGGATGTTGAACACTTTGTAATAATGTTTGTTTCTTCTGTATGGAGTTGTTTGTTTCATTAGGCCATTTGTTCACTGACAACTTAATGTTCCTTTGATCTTTAATTTTTGTACTTATTTGTAGTCTTGCATTTCATGAATAAAATCTATCTTAAGCTTTATATACAGTTTTGCTTGTATATCCATTTTAACTTTCTGTGACGAATCCCTGAGAGTGCAGCTGGTGAATCCTATAACAGCTTCATATGTACATCTTTAAGAGTCTGCCAAAACTATCTTCCAGAATAGCTGTTTAGGTCTGTTCCAGCTCTTCTGCATATCTGCCAGCATATGGTATCACTATTTTATTTATTTTTCACTCCAATACAAGTATAATGTCATTTCATGTTGCCATTTGAATTTTAATTGCATGCCATAGTGACTAATGGTGCAAGCGGATGTCTGTGTTTGCTGCGCTGGGCAACACCTGCTTTTGTCACCTTTCAACATGAAAATGGAGATCAATGACTAACTAATCAGCCCATTGTTTGAGTATCCAGAGGGAAATGATTATAGGACCCCACAGGAAGGAGTGAGAGCTGTGTGACCACCCTCATTGTTCTTAGTGTCTCACCTCTTTAACGCAGGACTCAGAGACCAAAGCTGCCAGGCTGGAGTCATGCTGTTTTTATAAGGACAGCTGTCCTGATATTGTCATTGATGTTAGATTCCTTTTATTTCAAAGCTTGGACAGTATGCCTTTTAGCTGCTCATTTACTTTGCCCTGAGAAAAGCTCCGTTCTCATCATCATTTCTGTAAGTTAACATGGTCAATGCTCCCTGTCACACCATCCTGGTGTCTTTCTCCTCTGAGAATTACAGCCACCTAAATTCTTCCTCTGATTACTGCTTCAACTCTACTTTTCTGAGATTTTAATATAAACACTGTCATTGGTGTCTTAGAGCTTCTATTGCTGTTAAGAGACATCATGACCACAGCCGCTTTTACAAAGAAAAACATTTAATTAGGTCTAGCTTACAGTTTCAGAGGTTCAGTCCATTATCATCATGGCAGGGAGCAGGGCAGTGTGAGGGCAGATATGGTGCTGGCTACATCTTGATCAGAAGGCAGCAGGAAGTGGACTCAGACATTGGGCGGTATCCTGAGTACCGGAAACTGCAAAGCCCAACCCCACAATGTCACATCTCCTCTGACAAGGCTGTACCCACTCCAACAAAGCCACACCTATTAATAGTTCCACTCTCTAGGAGTTTATGGGGGCCAATTACATTCAAACTACATTGGGCCTCATTTTGTAATGTCATTTTCATAACTGCTAGCCTGGAGGAGAGCCACACTGAACGTTAACGTGATGTGCTACTCCTCTCCACAGCACATGCTTCCTGGTTTGGGTAAATATTATGAGATTTCTGTCCTTATATGTTATATTCTTGCTCACCCACGTTAGTTAGTTTAAATACTATTTCTCCCATCTGCTGTGTAAGTCTGGTGTTTCTATTTCACTTAGTTGGTAACACTTAGTTTCTATGCTTCTGGAGCAATCCTGCAGCAAATCCACATAATCATGTTAAGTGTTTGACAACCAGTTCTATCCTATATCATAGAGAAGAGAAGGATTCTCTGATCTTTTTTCCTACTCTCCATTAGATTGTTTCTCCTAGTTAAAGCCTCCCATATAATCTTATTACATGAATAATCAACTTGTATAATAAATACCTGCTGGTCCCTGATGGTGAGTTCTGCAGCTTTCTGAAGCTATGATCCCTTTCTTTCCTCACCAGATTCTGTAACTTCCTCAACCAGGCCAGATTTCAAAGGATTTCCTTGAAGTGGAGAAAACACTCATATTTTCTTTAAGCAAGACCTCTCACTGTACTTCCTTAGTAAGAATTGGGCAACTCCTGGAAGTTTAATCCACTTATAGTAATTTCATTTGTGTCAGCCTAAGTATAATGATTTCATGTGCTCACTCTTTCCTATGACGATCTGGATCTTATGTTAGCATCTACAAATTTAGCCTGCAATCTGAGGATCAAGTTCAGGGCTTCTTCTTTGTTTACCTAATAACTTAGCAGCTTTTGAGGAACTTACCAGGGGATTCATACTTAGCCTCAACTGCTAATTGTCATGCTTGTTTACAGATTGTCTGATCTGAGTTATCAAGCTTAGCTAAAACTATGCAATACGACTCTTGCTTTTTTCTTTTCTTCATTGTCCCTCCCTTACCTGCCTTTTACTTTCCTTCCTCCTCTTCTTTTCTTTCTAAATGTTTTTAGAATAAGGAAAAATCATTGTTTCAGAACATCTAACTTTTTTTGGTTTATCATGTACTTCAGTAACACTCCAAATTAGATTGGATATGGGAAAACTAATTCAAACACTTGAAACGCTAACAGGCCAAGGCAAACATTATCATCAAGAAGAGGAATTATATAAAATCCTCCTTAACTTCCAATTTTAAGAATGAAAGTAATCAAGAACTACAAAGCAGGTCAATGTCACAGTGCAGTGTGATATTAACTGGAGTGAGTTGGCTTCCAAACCAAGCATGGGCACACAAAGGGTCTAACGTGTTGCTCTGTGTTCCTGTCTCCTCACCAGTTCTTACCTATGGTCGCTCAGATTTTACTATACTGAGGGACACTGGGAGCCTCTAGAGAAGGAACTAGAATAAGGGATTTTCTGCAGGCCTGGTACTCTGGTGTTCATTGTTTTTCTGCATGTGGTACCCACTCCTCAGCCACATTGCACTGAAGTGAGGCCCATCCTGTCCTTCAGGTACACTAATCACTTAGAATCACAGGACTTTTGCCCTGGGCACCTGGTGACTTGGCAGGTGACATTAAAGAGAAAATTGTATTGAAATTTTGCTCACAAAACATAGGTGCTCCACACACTAACAAATTAAGACATTTTTGCTGTTGTATCCTAAAACAAACAGGTTAAGGGAGATGTACCTACTGACTTATTCAGTAACCCAGTAGAGGTTGAACAGGTTAGAAGTGTATCATTTATGTACCAGGACATATGTGTATACATCTGAGGGAGATGAACAAAGATTTAGTCATGTTAAACCCCTACCATTGTAACTACTGGGTGCATTACATCTGTTTAATTTTCAAACTGTAATCCTCAATCAAATATATCCTATACTCAGCTGCCTCAAATCTAAGAAACAGAGAGTGGTTTTAAATACCCCCCCCAAAAAATGCAGCAAAGCCAAGGGAATGTAAGAAATATATAGTCTACCAGCTAGCCCCACACAGTGATGTGGGGTTACACATGAGTTAGGTCCTTTCTTTCCTCCCTTTCTCCTCCTGCTTACTCAATATATATATTGAGAGAGAGAAGAACAAAACACTTTCTGGAAGTTCCCCAAACAACAGCAATAGAGAGTACTGAGGGGGAGAGTGTCTCCTAATGAGAGAGACTGAGCTCCAGGACAGTGGCGACAGGGGAAGGCCTGTGGGGAATGTGCACACAGTGCATGTCACTTCGGTGGGAGCTGATCACAGGGAGATTTTGATTTTTTTTGTCTTGTAAAAAATGTTCAAATCACCTGCACATTAATTTCTGTTAACACTTAAGACATTGGCTTTCCTTTTCTCCTGTGCTCCTGACTTCTTTCCTCTGCCTTGGTGTCTTGTTCTGCTGACAATTAACTGGATGTTATAACAACCTGAATTGACTCTTCAGCTGCCTCCCCCTTAATCCAAAGTGTTATCTTCATCAGTCAGGAATGTGCTTACTTCTGAGCCA
>NC_050445.1:77811347-77868923 GCF_903995425.1 Onychomys torridus | reverse complement strand
GTCTAGTTAAATGTACTTATTAACTGTGATAATTTGAATTGATATTTTTGTGTGCTAAATAATGCAGAGCAACAATTTTCTTATAAGAAGAAAGGGCCACCTGGCATATTCAAGACCACTTGAGATTAAAATGAATGCCTCACTTGCATTTAAAAATACTGTCCATCTTGCCAGATGGTAGTGATGCATACCTTTAATTCCAGCACTCAGGAGACTGAGGTAAGCAGATCTCTGAGTTCAAGACTAGCCTCTACAGAGTGAGATCCAGGACAGTCAGAGCTGCACAGGGAAATCCTGTCTCAAAAAACATATATACTTCATTTTTTTAAAAAAAGTTTAATGTCAATTTTCTATTCAATTATAGTGGAGCAGGCTTAAAGTTACTATACTCAGCCTGTGCAAACATTATGTTGAGTTCAGTCCATATCAATAGGATTTAACTTGAAATTATAAGAACAAATTACTGTCACTGAATCATAACAGTACTGGAATACAGTACATTCTATTAAATTGTGTCTAGTTTTATTAAATGCAAATAAATAGTAATGAGCTGAGATAAAACCAGATAGAGAGAAAAAATTACCTTATAATCCAAAAGCAGATAAAGACATTTTTAAGGACATCTCATGGATAAAAATGAGTGCAAAATGTTTGTAAAATCATTCCTTTTAGAAATTCATTGTGTTCTGAAAGTTCACTTTCTGTTTCAGGAAGGCTCTACTTGTCATTTTCATCTCTACATAAACCATCCTGCCCCTTGAAATGCTCTCATAGGCATGACCATTACTTGAAAACTAAACCTCAGATTCTGTAACATTCTCAAAGCTCCTTGAACTGGTACCATGCTCACTTCCTGCTTCCACACACAGAGCTGCAAAGGGAATAGTGAAACCATGAATCTCACTGTGTGACTTCACTACAAAATATATCCATGATGTCCATCAACCGACAAATAGATAATGAACCTGGTATATTTGTAAAGGAGAGGCTGTAGAAGAGAGCAGAATTAGAGAGGGAGACTGCTTGGGAGCAGAAGGGCTCCAAAAGGCAGTAGAGTTTTGGGAATGAGGAAATGAGGGTCCAGGGAAAGACTTAACCAAAATGAAGTGTTAGGAAACTACTTGGGGATTTATACTCTTGTAATCCAAGGAAAATACAGTAAGAAAAGACAGTAGGGTCTGCCCCAGAACTCCCATCTGGATAAGAGGTGAGTACCTGGGGTTATAGCCAGAGAGGCAACTGCCCCTGGGTCCCACCTCTGGACACAGGCCATCCTGGGAGGACCTAATCAACTTGGCCTCAGTTTCCAGCCAATTGGCGGGCTCAGTGGGAAGGCTCCCCTTTTCCAAGACTGCAGGCAGACACTGCAGTCTCCACACCCTGCCCTCACATACATCTGCCAGAGACCCCAGCCACTTCCTGAGAATCAGAGACCAGCCCCAAGCTTCCATTCTGCCCTGGAACTCCCAACTGGACAACAGGAGCTCCCATCTGGACAAAATAAGGAGACCCCAGGGACTTCCCGAGACTCAGAGTCCAGCCCCCCAGCTCCTATCCAGCCAGCACTCTCATCTGGACCAGCGCTCCCATCTGGCTCAGAGCTTCCATCTGGATCAGAGAGAGGCTCCCTAAATATATCAGCTCTGTCTGGACCAAGTACACTGATAAAACCAAGAACGAACCCATGTGGAGATGGGCAGACGTCAAGGCAGAAGTACATACAACAAAATAAAGAGCAATACAGCATCACCAGAACCTAGCCCTTCTCCAACAGCTAGACCTGAACATCACACAATGGAAGAAGAAGAAAACAACCTTATAAGTAACATCATGAAGAGGCTAGAGCCTTATATAGAAGAAAACAAAAATAAAGTAGAGGAACAGACAAACAAAAGTGGGAAGAACGCTATAAAAAACTAGAGAAAAGGACAAATAAAGCCGAAGAAAACAATAAGTCCTTGAAAGAAAATCATGAAAAAGCAAGGGAAACAATCCAAGACCTGAGGAGGGAAATAGAAAAAATGAAGAAGACACTAGAAGAAGGAATGCTGGAAATAGAAAATCAGAGTAAACAAACAGGAACTTCAGATGCAAGTATAACCAACAGAATGTAAAAGATGGAAGGGAGGATCTCTGGTGTTGAAGATACGGTAGAAGAAAGAGATTCATCAGTCAAAGAAAATACTAAAACCAACAAAGTCATGACCCAAAATGTTCAAGAAATTTGGGACACCATGAAAAGACCAAACCTATGAATAATAGGGATAGAGGAAGGAGAAGAATACCAACTCAAAGGCACAGAAAATATATTTAACAAGATCATAGAAGAAAACTTTCCCAACTTAAAGAACGAAATGCCTATGAAGATACAAGAAGCCTATAGAACACCAAACAGACTAGACCCCCAAAACAAGTCCCCTTGCCACATAATATTTAAACAACTAAACATACAGAATAAAGAAAGAATATTAAGGGCAGCAAAGGAAAAAGGCCAAGTGACATATAAAGGCAAACCCATCAGAATAACACCTGAATTCTCAATGGAGACTTTGAAAGCCAGAAGGACCTGGACTGATATAATGCAGACACTAAGACACCATGGATGCCAGCCTAGACTAAAATACCCAGCAAAACTTTCAATCATCATAGGTGGAGTGAACAAGACCTTCCAAGACAAAAGCAGATTTAAAAAATACTTAGCCACAAACCCAGCCCTACAGAAAGCACTAGAAGGAAAATTCCAACCTAAGGAAGGCAGATACACCTTCAAAAACACAGGCAATAGATAACAACACAGCAGTAAACCCCAAGGAAGAGAAGTACACACACACTACCACCAAAAAATAAAAATAACAACAGGAACAAACAATCACTGGTCATCAATATCCCTTAATATCAATAGACTTAATTCACCTATAAAAAGACACAGACAACAGAATGGATATGAAAACAGGATTCATCTTTCTGCTGCATACAAGAAACATACCTCAAATTCAAAGACAGACACCTCCTAAGATTAAAAGCCTGGGAAAAGACTTTCCAATCAAATGGTCTTAAGAAGCAAGCTGGTGTAGCCATCCTAATATCCAGCAAAATAGACTTCAAACTAAAATCAATCAAAAGAGATGATGAAGGACATTACATACTCATCACAGGAAAGAGCCACCAAGATGAAGTCTCAATTCTGAACATTTACACCCCAAACACAAGGACACCCACATATGTAAAACAAACATTACTAAAGCTTAAATCACATATAAAACCCCACACATTAATAGTGGGAGACTTCAACACCCCACTTTCACCTCTCGACAGATCGGCCAAATTGAAACTTAACAGAGACATAATGGAATTAACTGATGTTATGGCTCAAATGGACTTAATCAATATCTACAGAACATTCCACCTAAACAAAAAAAGAATATACCTTCTTCTCAGCACCCCATGGAACTTTCTCAGCAGATACAAAACAATTGGAATAACCTCCTGTGTTCTATCAGACCACCATGGTTTAAAGTTAGATTTCAACAACAACAAAAACTACAGAAATCCTACAATCTCATGGAAACTGAATAATGCTCAACTGAATGACCAGTGGGTTAAAGAAGAAAGAAAGAAAGAAATTAAAGACTTCCTAGAGATCAATGAAAATGAATACACCATATACCCAAACTTATGGGATACTATGAGAGCAGTGCTAATAGAGAAATTCATAGCACTGAATGCCCACATAAAGAAGCTGGAGAAATCTCACCCTAGTGACTTGACAGCACACCTGAAAGCCCTTGAACAGGAAGAAGCAAAGTTTCCCAGGAGGAACAGACGCCAGGAAATTATCAAATTGAGAGCTGAAATCAATAAAATAGAAAAAAGAGAACAATACAAAGGATTAATGAAACAAAAAGTTGGTTCTTTGAGAAGATCAACAAGAAAGACAAACCCTTATCCAAACTAACCAAAACAAAGAGAGAGAGCATCCAAATTAACAAAATCAGAAATGAAAAGGGGGACACAAAAACAGACAATGAGGAAATCCAGAGAAACATCAGGTCATACTTCAAAAACCTCTACTCCACAAAACTGGAAAATCTAAAAGAAATGGATAATTTTCTAGATAGGTAACACATGCCTAAGTTAAATCAAGACCACATAAACCATTTAAATAGTCCAATAACCCCTAAGGAAATAGAATCAGTCATTAAAAGTCTCCCAGCCAAAAAAAGCCCTGGACCTGATGGTTTCACTGCAGAATTCTACCAGATCTTCAAAGAAGACTTAATACCAATACTCTTTAAATTGTTCCACACAAGATGTTGAAGGTATATTACCAAACTCCTTCTATATGGCTACAATTACCCTGATTCCTAAACCAAACAAGGATGCAACCAAAAAAGAGAACTACAGACCAATCTCCCTCATGAACATTGATGCAAAAATACTCAATAAAATTCTGGCGAACAGACTCCAAGAACACATCAAAACAATTATCCACCATGATCAAGTAGGCTTCATCCCAGGGATGCAAGCAAGGGTGGTTCAACATACGAAAGTCCGTCAATGTAATACACCATATAAACAAACTCAAAGAAAAAAACCACATGATCATCTCACTAGACACAGAAAAGGCATTTGACAAAATCCAACACCCCTTTATGATAAAGGTCTTGGAGTGATCAGGAATACAGGGAACATACCTAAACATAATAAAGGCAATCTACAGCAAGCCAACAGCTAACATCAAATTAAATGGAGAGAAACTCAAAGCAATACCACTGAAATCAGCAACAAGGCAAGGCTGGCCCCTCTCCCCATACTTATTCAATATAGTACTTGAAGTTCTATCCAGAGCTATAAGACAACATAAAGAGATTAAGGGGATACATATTGGAAAGGAAGAAGTCAAGCTTTCCCTATTTGTAGATGACATGATAGTATACATGAGTGACCCCAAAAGTTCAACCAAGGAACTGATACAGCTAATAAAAACCTTCAGCAACATAGCAGGATACAAGATCAACTCAAAAAAATCAGTAGCCCTCCTATATACAATAGACAAACAGGCTGAGAAGGAAATCAGAGATACATCACCATTTACAATAGCCACAAATGATATAAAATACCTTGGGGTTAGTCCTGCTAAGCATGTGAAGGACCTATATGACAAGAACTTTAAGTCCCTGAAAAAAGAAATTGAAGAAGATGTCAGAAAATGGAACGATCTGCCATGTTCATGGATAGGCAGGATTAACATAATAAAAATGGCGAGCTTACCAAAAGCAATCTACAGATGATTCAACAAAATCCCCATCAAATTACCAACACAATTCTTCACAGATCTGGAAAGAATCATATTCAACTTCATATGGAAAAACAAAAAAACCATGATAGCCAAAAGAATCCTGTACAATAAAGCAACATCTGGAGGCATCACGATCTGCTGCAGACTGGATCTCAGCTGGACCACCAGACCGAGGGAGAACAGGTTGAAGGTACTCAGGATAAGTGAGATTCAGCGAGTGACAGACAGACACAGACACAAGAGTATGCTTTGAAGCTGCTGCAATTTTACTCAGACCAAGCAGTGAATTTTATACAGTTATTTGAGGAAACATGGCAATCGGCCAGTAGGATGACAGACATAGAATCAACAATGTAGTACACAATTTTCTCAGAATGACTAACAGATCTCATGAGTACAGCCTTTATTTCCCCTTTTGTGGTTCCTCATCCAGACAGAGAACATTATGGCCCTAGCTGTAGCTTTCCTTCTACATAATCATTAAACGTTTGTTCTGTATCAAAATTAAACCTTTCCCACCATAGTTCTAACCATGGTCTTATTTGTGTGAAAATATTTAACCTTTGCCTGTGGGTGAGAAGGCACCAGGGGGGGTGGGACCTAGTTAATCTTTTCCTGAACTGTAACTTATGTCATTCTGTTTTCATACCATTATGATTCACCCATCAGTTCCCATGTTTATCATAAGCTCCCGTGAAAGGTAATGGTTCTAAATAATTATTATGTCTAGGAATAAAGTTAGGGGGTTGCCACCATCACCCCTTGATGAGAAACTCTATTTGTCCCTGGATAATTCTTGTAGGAATGGCCAATTCCTGTAACTGCTTCCTCACACCTGCTGTTCGCTGCGCGTGTGGATTGCCTATGAGTGCCTGTACCTTTACTTTCATTCTCTCTTCGCTACAGTCTTCATCCTTCTGAATCATAAATTCTTTTTGTTCTAAATCATTCATGAATTTCCCTAAACTTTTGGGACCCTCTTGAACTATTTGCCTAAGAGCTTGAGTCATAGGTGGGGGTATTGAAGCCACTTTTGAGGAATCATAACTCTCTTTATGGGGCACATCAGGAACATTAAGGGTTAACTTCTTGGAATCAATACACAAGGAAACAGCAATAACCACAGCTTCAAAGAGAAGAAGGCAGAGTGTCAGCCAGCCTCTGCAAGCAGATCTGAGTGGTTCCGTGTAGCCTGGCACCATGAGTCGGACAGATTGATGAGGGGTCCTCTGGGACATAGACCCGAGGGCCGTGAGCCCCCCTTTCTCACATAACTACCTCATCCAAGGCATTTGTCCCGCTGGCGACACTTTTGTGGACATGGCAACGATCCCCAACCTCAAGCTCTACTATAGAGCTACTGTAATAAAAACAGCTTGGTACTGGCATAAAAACCGACATGTGGACCAATGGAATTGAATTGAAGACCCTGCCATCAACCCGCACACCTATGAACATACAATTTTTGACAAAGAAGCCAAAAATGAACAATGGAAAAAAGAAAGCATCTTAAACAAATGGTGCTGGCATAACTGGATGTCAATGTGTAGAAAGCTGCAAATAGATCCATATCTGTCACCGTGCACAAAACTTAAGTCCAAGTGGATCAAAGACCTCAACATAAACCCAGTTACTCTGAAGCTGATAGAAGAGAAAGTAGGAAGTACTCTTGAACACATTGGCACCAGAGAGCACTTTCTAAATATAACACCAGTAGCACAGACACTGAGAGAAACAATCAATCAATGGGACCTGTTGAAACTGAGAAGCTTTTGTAGAGCAAAGGACAACGTCAACAAGACAAAGCGACAGCCTACAGAATGGGAAAAGTTCTTCACCAACCCCACATCTGACAGAGGGCTGATATCCAGAATATATAAAGAACTCAAGAAATTAGACATCAAAATGCCCAACGGTCAAATTAAGAAATGGGCTATAGAACTAAACAGAGAATTCTCCACAGAGGAATTTCAAATAGCTGAAAGACATTTAAGGAATTGCTCAACATCCCTAATTATCTGGGAAATGCAAATCAAAATGACTCTGTGATACTACCTTATACCTGTCAGAATGGCTAAGATCAAAACACAGAAGACAGCTTATGCTGGAGAGGATGTGGAGAAAGGGGAACTCTCCTCCACTGCTGGTGGGAATGCAAGCTTGTACAGCCACTTTGTTTTAGAATTATCAATATTGGTCTAGTGTAATCTTTCCTTATGAAATTTTGGGAAATCCATTCCTTCTCAAGACCCAGCAGTATTGAGCACTCCTGGGCATATTACCCAAGGAGTTGAAGAATGCTGTACACCCAACTCCATATACACCATAAGAAGGAACACAAACAAGAGTTGTCATAATGGGTTAGGCATAAGACATAACTTATTGATTTTATTTTTGTGTTATTAGATTAATGTGAAACTTTCTTTTCCCTCCTTGATCCCCTTCTTCTGTGCCATATTTGCTGGGCTGTAGCTATGTGTTCGATATCTCAGCAAGAATCAGAGATTGGTAAACATAATGAGAGCCGGAACCTGGATAACAAACCTATGATGTTGATTGCCCCCTACTTGAATTCCAATACACCTCGCAAGCAAGTGCGATGGATAGTATACATAAGGTTGAAGAAAAATGAAATTATTATCTAGAGCATTAGACATCTGACTATGAAAGAGAAAAAAGAGATCTACAACTTATTAATTATCACAAATGACGGTGACCAGCATAGAGAGGTCCCGTAGGGTACTAGCTAATGACATATGAAGTACTGACATCGAATGTCAGAGAAGAAACAATGAGCACAATCGGCATCATATTGCAGGCCCGGCTTGCAAGGGCACAGAATTTGAGTACGAGTAAACAAGACATCAGTATATACGCAGGCTCAAAAGAGAGACAAAGTGTCCAATGTCCTGAGTGCCCAATGGGGTAACCCCTTTGATGCGAACTCAAGCTACAGGACAAAAATACTTAGAAGTGGGTAGTTACTTGCTTTCCTCCTAGGTGATTGTAATCTCAGACTCGACTATGTGCTAGGGGTAGTTAAGATATATCTTATAACCATATAAAACAAAGAGGGATTACGTAGAAGACTGACCTACACCACAACCTCACAGGATAATGAGCTTGAGTTCTCTTCTACCCTTGTCAGAATTAACAGCAGGGGGGATGGGATGCTATGCCCTAGGAATGAAAAAGTGTTCCTAAAGAGAAACCACGCATCTTCCTTCAGCAAGGTGTTGGAAGCAATACACCCTAGCATGACAGAGAAGACAAATGAGGTAAAGTTATTGCTAGATGAAGATCGAGTACAAATAAATACTTATCACAAACTGATGGAACTTCGGGATGAGATGACAATGAACAACACTCATTAAAACTAATCTTCGGTGGAGTTAAGTGCGCAAGAAGAGCGTGGCAAAAAAGACAATCAACTAGATGACTATACTGCAAAGGTTACACTGGAAAGAAAGGTTATAAGCGTTTATAGGAAAGAGAAAGTATGTACGCACGATTCCATCTGAATTCTCACTCCGGGACTTTGTGATCCCTGACCAGTAATCCATGGTGCGTGCCTATACAACAGAGATAGCAGAGCAGAAAGAGAACAGAGCATCCGACGAACATATAGAGCCTCTATGAACATTGGCTCATGATGGATTTATTAATTTTGTTTTATGAATGTACCACATGGAACTAGGAATATGGCTACGAATGCGTATGGAGAGATTTTTTTAAAAATGGCCATACTAACCCCCAGAAATTTAGAAAATCCACAATAGATTAATCACCATAAATACCTGCTGATTTTTAGACTGATACTTTGCGACATGTTGTACAGATTGCTGTGAGGATGGAAGAGATAAAGCGTACGTGGTGATCATGATGACTACATCTAGTCCTTTGAAAACGTTGATCTGCCACAGACACCTCTACATCATCACTCCTCCCTAATTCTACTTCTTCCTTTTTTTAAATTCCATTGCTGTGCATCAAACCCAGGACTTCAACCGGGTATGCCCTCTACCATTAGACCACTTTTCCAGTCTCAAGCACTCCTAATCTAGAATCTTTTGCTTAATAGGAAAACTCTACATTGACAATATTTTCAAACAGATCTCCAGACACAGTTATGTAATGCAAACAGTATATATGCATGTATGTATGTGTGTATGTATGTATGTATGTATGTATGTATGTATGTATGTATGTATTTTAGGTGGGTGTGCCAACACAGGTATTTGCTCAGCAATTTATACTATTATATTTTTTAATTAGAATAATTAACCACTAACTGTTACTGACTAACATTTGAAGGGCATTCTTTTAGTAATAATTGTTTAATATCATTACTCTGGCTCTTTATCACTCCATAAAAATCTGAAGGTCTCAGAAAAATCATCTTATCAAAACCTTCTTCCCAAAGTGATGCTATTAAAAAAATGGAGCTTTGAAAGGTGATTTGTAGCATGAATCTTAAAAGGTCTTATTAATAAAAGCAAACCCGGAGCCACATATTGGGGTGAATGCTAAAAGATCAGAGAAACAGAGCCAGTCACAGCTAACCTCACCACCTTAGCTGATCTCATTTCCTCAAACTGGAAGCCTTTGTGTTCTCATCCAAATGGATCTTAGCTGAACTGCTGCTCTAAAGCCTAAAAGCTTAACCAGGCTCTAGTTCCTGGTTTTCATGCCTTTTATATCTTTCTGCTTTCAGCCATCACTTGCCAGATTAAAGGCATGAGTCACCATGCCTGGTTGTTTCCAGTGTGGCTTTGAACTCACAGAGATCTGGATGGATCTCTGCCTCCAGAATGCTAGGATTAAAGGTGTGTGTGCCACCATTTTCTGGCCTTTATGTTTGTCTAGTGGCTATTCTGTTCTCTGACATCAGATACATTTACTAGGGTACACAATATTTTGGGGAACACAATATCACCACAGTGATTAGAGCAGAAGGATTCTCGGGCATGGGAAATTTTGAAATGTGGTTTTCCTTCTACTACATGAGAATACAGACAAAAGGCAACACCAATGAAACAGAGTGAGTGCTTGCCTGACACTCACTATGGGGCATCTTTATGTAGGCTCTCCTACCCCAGGACTATGAGTGGTTTTTTTGTTTTGTTTTGTTTAGTTGTTGTTGTTGTTTTTTCAAGACAGGGTTTCTCTGTGTAGTTTTGGTGCCTGTTCTGGATCTCACTCTGTAGACCAGGCCGGCCTCAAACTTACAGAGATCCTCCTGGCTCTGCACCCCCTGCCCCATTGCTGGGATTTTAGGCATGCTCCACCACCACCCAGCTAAACTACTGTTCTTTATAAATTATTACAAAAGTGTTTTGTGTCTAAGGTGAAAAGGACTCAAATACTCCTGTGATTTGAATCATTTGAAGAAATTTCCATCTGAAAACATTCTACTTTGTATTTTCTGTGTACTTCCACATTTGTTTAAGAAGTTACTTTGTTCAACTATTTGTGTTGTGAGGTGTGAAAATTAAGCTTTTCTCAAAATATATTAACACTTTGTGGGATGTAACTAAGCTTCACATAACTCAGGGGAGCAAGTGGTGAGAAAGGGGAGTGCGGGCTTATGTGTGTGCATTAAGTTTGGAACTGGAATGCCTGTGTCAGTGTGGGAGGGTTTGTAGAAAATTCCATCACATAAGCATAATTCTGACAGGACTTAAGCTAGCTACATTGCATATAGTCAGTTTCAACACTTTATATTTAATATCAATTATTAATTAGACAGTTTGGGCCCTATCTAATTTTATTTTAATAAATAGCTAACAGAAGAAATAGCAGTGGGAACTGTAGTCATGTCTAGGGAAAATCATACTAATCTGTGTGTCTCTAGTTGACAAATATAAATTGGAAGTGTCAGCCTTTTTTGAATGTTATTGATAAAAACATGTGTTTCATCATGATGCCAGGGTTCTTAACTCTTACTGTTCCAGTGATTATCCAAATCTAAATTCCACAACATTCTAGAGCAATTCAAGCTTGCAAAAGTATCATCAGAGGGTCATCTTACTAGACCTCTTCATTTCTTGAATTCCTGGTCTCGTTTCTCAGTCTGCTTTCAGGTAAAGTGTGTCTTGTTCTATTTCTGGCCCATTGTACATGACACCTCCACTCCAGGGCTCCACGATGAGCTATTTTTTCTCAAGTTTACCACACCACTATCACTATTGTTGCTGCTGCTGTGGCCATTTCTACATATACAAACACTCACAAATGCACACTTCCAAATACACACATGCACACATACACACATGTACACACACATATCCACACATACACTCATGCACACACACACACACACACACACACACCACAGATACGACATATACAACACATACCGCATGATGAGCACACAAATACATTCACCATATTCATGCCACATACACACACACCATACACACACATGCACACCATATGCACATACTCCCAAACATACCCCATGTACACATCTTACTAAGATAACATTTCATTTCATTAATAATTTAATATTGCTAATATATATGTCTTTAGGGGAAAAACATGAAAGCATAAAAGGGACTTGGTAAGAAGGGTTCAAAAGAATGGGATGAAAGAGTGTAATGTCAGGTGAAAATGATCAAGGTACATATGCATGTATGAATTGTCAAAGAATAAAGGCATAAAAGATTAATAGAAACCCACTGAGAAACCAAAAGAAAACAATCCTCTCTGACCTCGCAGTTGCTGTATATATTCTCATAGTTCTCATGCTTCCTATTCATCTGTTTTTTCACTCTATAGGAAATGACATTTTATGGACCACTTCTTATTTCTTCCTTGCTTTCCTTGAACCACAGTTAAAGTGACTAAGAAAATGTTTAGTTCATGTTTCATGTTGAGTGTTGGAGGAAGAGACAAAATAGCAATTGCAGAGACACAAGTGTGAGATATGGGCAGTTCTAAAAATCTCTCTCTTTCATGTCTGTGTCTGTGTCTCTCTCTGTCTCTCTGTCTCTGTCTCTGTGTCTCTCTGTCTCTCTCTTTCTCCTCCCTCTGAATTTAAACAAAATCAAGCTTGGATCCAATGACTTCACCAGCAGTCATTTTCCCACTTTTGTTGGTAAGGTTTTCTTGTAAGCTTCAAGAATGACGATTATTAAATTACAGGCCCTTAATTCAATACAGCCTTCACTCTGTCCTGAAAATGTATCTTCGTCTGTGAGTCACATTCTCCTATTCCTTTCAGCCCATTAATCATTACATCATTCTATCATGTAATTACGTGTACTGTCTTTATTTAGTTACTGGAAGAGGCATCACATAAAGTTAGTGAATTTCTTTTGGAAATGTTTTCTTAGATAATGTCCATTTTAATGCAATTTCTTGGGTATTTTCCCTTATTATGTGATTATAACCAAAGACAATAAATGCATTGACTATTTTAACCTATCACTCCAAATAACTATAAACTTGATTGCTTTTATTCTTACAGCAGCTCTTGGTTTGCCATTCAGAATAATTTCAGATAAGGTTTTATGTGTGTATGGATGTACGTATGTATTTCTTTATTTTTCATGGTGTTTAGGACTGAATTGGGGGTCTTTTACATTACAATTAAATTTTAAATACAATTTATACAGTGATAATATTGCTTTAGTAAGTGAGAAAAATTATTTTGTAAAAATTAATTTGAGTTTTTAATCATTTTCCATCAAAGATAAAATAGATGTTTTTGTAACTTAATGTTCAAAAAATTAATACGATAAACTTTGACATAAATTCTCATTTGATAAAACTCCAAGTATATTTGCTGCTTCAGTTCAGGCTAAACTTTATGAAGTAGATTGTATCAAAACATTACTTGTCGCGCCCGCCTCGACCAGCAAGGAAGACGCGACACCGGGATCCTTCTCATTACAGTTTATTCAGACCTTTGATTAATTGCATTGTGTCTCTCTCCCTGGGGCAAGCCTCTCCCAGCACCTAAGTAGGGCTGGGCTGCCAACCCCAAGCAGCCACGTGGGCACTGTCCACAGGTTCACGCATATGCCAGCAACACACGAATCCAGCCATAGCCAAATAAGGAGCTGTTTACCATAAAGAGTGTTTGCCATCGGGAAGGCAGAGGGTAGAAGCCAGAGCCATCTTTAGGGTGCGGCTACACGCGGCTCTCTACAATTACTTATGAACTTTAGACCAACAGCTGTGGAGCCTCCATGGATTGGACTAGGCCCTCTGCATAAGCAAGACATGCATGTATCTTGGTCTGCTGAACGGGTCCCTGGCAGTAGGATCAGGATTCATCCCTGGTGCATGAGCTGGCTTTCTGGAGCCCATTACCTATGGTGGGATGCCTCGCACAGCCTTGATGTAGAGGGAGGGTCTTGGACCTGCCTCAGCTGAGTGTATCAGGCTCTGCTGACTCCCCATGGGAGGCCTTACCTTTTTGGAAGAGAGAATGGGGGTGGGTTGGGGGAAGGTTTGCGAGGAGGAGTGGGAGGAGGGGAGAGAGGGGCATCTGTGGTTAGTATGTAAATTAAATAAAAAATTCTTAATAAAGAAAAAGAAAAGAAAGAAAAAAAATTACTTGACCTCTTCTGAAGTGATGATCCTGTAGGTTTTAACTTGTTAATTACTGTATCTTCTTTGTTACTTGTCTTGGCATTGTTTCAGTTTTTAAAGACTTCCAATTATATTTATTTTAGTTCTTAATGAATAAAAGACAATTAGAAATAGAAATTTAGTATCTTTGCTAAATGCTATTTGTTTTCACTAGAAATATAACACTTAAGCATTGAATGAACTTGACAGTTAAAATGCTTGTGTTATTGGGAAATGTCATTGGGTAAGTTGTAATTTTGTGATAAATAAATTCTTGTAGCTTTTTGATAGATATCTGGACACTTTAATCTTTGAGATGATGGAATTAAAAATGCATAAGGCTTACCTGAAAATAACTTAATTTTCCTTATGTAATATTGTTTTGTAGTATGTGATAATATAGGTCTCAGAATCAAAGTTTGCCTTGGTTAAAATTAAGTTTCCATCAATAAACTGTATATATCAGATAATATTTATTTATTTATTAAAGATTTATTTATTTATTATGTATACAGCATATATGACTGCAGACCAGAAGAGGGCACCAGATCTCGTTACAGATGGTTGTGAGCCACCATGTGGTTGCTGAGAATTGAACTCAGGACCTCTGGAAGAGCAGCCAGTGCTCTTAACCTCTGAGCCATCAATCCAGCCCCAGATAATATTTAAATATTTTTATTTCTAAAAAGGTAATCATGACCTATATCTTACAGAGCTAAAATGAGGTGAAATACTGTAAATATTTTAAAGTCATTTATAAGTATAAGATTGGTGAGTTAAATAGAAAAAGAAGACTTGAACTGTGTATGAAATATAGATACCAAAGGCCTCACATTTTAAAGTATAATGTAAATTTATTTTATTTTTAATGTTCCCTTGCTCTATATTGATAATAGTTTTTTGAGCATTATCTGTTTTAGAATATATCCTTTAAGAATTTATGGCAGAAGTCTATATGAGAAATGACAAAGGCCTGTATTCCATGATAGTAGAAATGGAGGAAAGATGAAATTAGAACATTCACAATGCAGGAAGTAGTTTGAGATGCAGGTTGAGTGTGAAGTTTGTGCAATTAAATCATTGGATTGTTTCTCAGTTGATCAATTAACACTTGTTAGTCCTTATGTTCACTTCCTCATACTAAGATGATTTTCATTATGTTTACAACATAGATACTGTGGACACTTGATTCATAAGAGTGTGCTCAGGATGGAATGATACAATGACTATATTATGCTTAGTGTAATTCATTGGACATTCATGTTTGATAATGTAAAGTAATTATTGTTTTGAATAGAATGAGTTGAAAACTGTAACCTCTAAATGAAGGACACAACAAGAGTTATAATGGGTTAGCATAAGACATACTTATTATTTATTTTGTTTATTAATTAAGTGAAACTTTCTTTTTCCCTCCTTCCTCTCTTTCTTCTTCCATTGTGTTGGAGACAAAACAGAGCTGTGTCCCTACTGAATCATACACCCAGTGCTGCATGTCTTTGAAATGATTATCTAATAGACATCTGACTATGAAGAAAAAGAATCACTATTTATTATACGTACCAGCATAAGAGGTCCTAGGTACTATGCTATGACTATGGAGGATGTGAGATGCATGCAGAAGTAGTAACAAGACAGTCCAGCTCAAGAGACAGGCAGTTGCCATGCTTGTCAAACTACAATACTAGAGAGGTAGTTACTTGCTTTCCTCCTAGTAATATAGTGCTGTGCTATGGTTAAATTTAAACCACGAGAGTACCACTAATTAATGAGTATGTCTCTTTTCTTGTCATCAGGCAGGATTGGTGTATTGCATGAGTGTTCCTTAAGAGAAACAAGCATTTCCTTCAGCAGGTTGGAACAATGCAGTAAGTATTGCTAGAGAATAAATACTTTCCATGAACTTATGAACAACACTCATTAAAATATCTTCTGGAGCAAGGAGCTAAAAACACATACAATGACTATACTAAAGTTCCTGAAAGGTTATAGAGTAAAGAGAAATTTTACCACATTCCATCTGAATTCTCACTCACGGGACTCTTGCTTTGCCATAATCAGTCTGCTAAGTTAGACAGCAGAAACATATGCCTGGCCTTTTAACATTGTTCAGGTTTTTATTGTTTTTGTGCTGAAGAGAGATTTTTAAAAATTGCCAAATAAATCATTAGAAATAGACATTATCACAGAAATGTATTTTTTTATATTTTCATTGTACAATTGCTGTAAGATGAAGTTAGATAATGATACATCCCTAAGTTTAAAAACAATCTCCACACCTCCCTCTCTCCCTCCCTAATTCTCTTTCTTCCTTTTTTAAATTCCATTGCTGTGCATCAAACCCAGGGACTTCAACCGGGTAAGTGCTCTACCATTAGACCACTTTCCATGTTCTCAAGCACTTTAAATTTTTTAGAAATACTTTGGTAAAAATATACTCTCACAGCAACTTCCCATCCCATCTTGAATTTTTGCAAATTGAGGAGGAAATAAATAAAACTTCTTTTCCTGTTTCTTCGATTATTTAAAATTACTTTCTAAACATTTGTTCCCTCCTATTTGAATCATATATTTATATTTAATTTTCATTACTAATAACTTTAAATATTAATGAAAATACTTTATAAGATATTATTAATATTTCTTCAGTCTTATTTATTTAACTTTAATTAATATTTTGTAACGTCATCTAATTTTGTAGCCCAGTGTAGCCTTGAAGTCATGATCCTTCTGCCTCAGCCTTCTAGCTATCACTGTAACTGGTTTTTTTATTTAGTCTTAAATGATCAAATTATACATATGACAATACTTTCCAATTCAAATATTTATCATAAGATTTAAAAAGCCTCATTGTTAAAAAAGAAAAAAAGCCTCAGTGTTAAAGGCCAAATTCAGCACTATATAATTTTATTATTTCTCTTTGAGTTAAGTGTCCTTTTCACAAATATCTCAGCACAGTCTCAGCTACTTATTCTTCAGGACACAAGATAGGCTGGGAACACTGTCTTTGTATTGTAATTAGACTAGAGTTTCATCTTTTTTGTTCTAGAACTCTCTGATTAAATCGGCTAAGCAAAATGAGCCTGATTTATTTACTTTGGGATAAGATAGTTTTCCTCAGAATACTAAGAATATGTCAGCAATAATTCTTGTTTTTTTCAATTTTCTTTGCAAATTATCCTCCATATGAAACTTAATAATTCACAAGCTAACAGTGCTACTGTTCGTGAATTATGCTGCTCAGTTAATTGGACTTCTTTGGAGGAATATTAATCTCCTTTCTCATGCTTGTTGTTTTTGACTGGAATTTTATATATCTGTTTGACACAAAGCAATATCCTGGACAATCAGAAAATTAACATTCAGGGAATGAAGTCAGCTATACATACTCATTAGAGCCAGTGAAATTTCACTAGCTAAGTTTGTGCATTGCCTTGATATTCCTTTAATGTAGCTGAGAATCTACTGCATAATGCTACAGTTTACTCATAAGGATTTTCAGCTGGAAAAAGATATCCATACCAGACAATTAAATAGCTATATAGAATAAATACCTGGTTTTGTGTGAAACAGGATACCCTGTGCTTAAGAAATAGGGCCCAAGTGTAAAACTGCATTCTGAAGTTTAGCTTAGAAACTTGTGGTCCTACTGCAAGTATTACTAAAATCACAAGGTGTGTTATTGTTTCATCTGTCATTTTGTGTAGCCTAAAATACTTTTATTTTCAGAAGATGAATTATAGAGATAGTCTGCATTGTTTAATTTAAATGTGCCTCTTGCTCTTCAGAATAGCTAAATTAGTTTTAATCCTTTCATTTTCTTGCTGTCATAAAATAGGTACTCCAATGTGGCAGAAGTTTCTTACACTAAGATGTCCTAGCTGTAGACAAATTTTTGCTTACAAACTGTCTGAGAAAACTTGATTTTCTTTTCCCTCTACGGAAAAAATAAGAAAATAAATCACATAATGCTATCCACTCTAAGAGAGAAAAGTAGAGTAAAGGTTTCTGAAAACATTTTGGAGAAAATAGAATCAGTAGATGCTGAAGGCAAGTCCAACTATTTATCAGAGTCTGTGAATTGCCATAATCACTCCAGCTAAAAGCAGAATGCATGTACCAATAATGACATTGAGACTTTAGCTCAGATGAGGAGCAGGGAGTGAACCTCAGGAATTCTCTCCAAACCAACCATCCCACTCCTATCCACCCCTCCTTTTCTACACCTCCCTTTCTTTGCTGACACCCCCCTCCACACACACACACAGTGATGTCAGATCTCAGACCTTTACTGTTATAAAGCTATAAGAGATTTCACTAAAATTTTCCAAGTTGGGGGCGGGGCATCATATAGCAAATAGTAAATAAAACCAAGAAAACAAAGCAGATTAGTTTACCAACAAGCACTATAGGCACTTAAATTCCAAGGCAGAGTACTGCATAGGATGGTATACTTTTCTGGATTTCATAATCTTAGACACCCAGGTGAAGCACAGTTAAGGATGTCTGATGCAAGGGCTATGCTATAAACCTTTTCATTTATACACATAATCCAAAGAAGTTTCATGATTAGAAATTGAGAAAAAGAAGAATAAAAGCTATAAGTTCCTCACTTGATACTCTTTCTGTAGCCATTTGTAGTACATTTGTTATTTTGTAATTGTTATGAATGTAAGGTGTGTCCAGTCTGTCATCTAATGTTTGCTCCTACTCCAATAAGAACTACCTACTAGACCATTTTCACGATATAGGATAGATATCCTCCACTGCTAACACAGCCCCTTCTTATTTTCTTTGTGTGTATGTATGTGGCGTTAGGGAACAAATCAATTTGTTAGAACAATGTTTCACTGAAGTCTGCTGGCATATTATTTTCTACTCAATTTAGATTATATTCTGAGAAACAGATTTAATAGATAAGAAATACATGCAATATGACTTTTGAGAAATAATACATTTCTTCCTGAAAATGTGATTTGACTTTTGAAAGCCAATAGCAGTGAGTGGCTCGTATTTATTGTATGCTTGCCAGCATTGATAGAACTTCTGATTGATTACTTGAGTATGCCTTTGATTCTATTACTATGGGTAAGACTGAATTTCTCTGTTTGATGTCCTAACAGGTTATGGAATTTGACTCAATTTCTTCTTTTATACTTTTGCATTCTTTTCATATTTCCTAGTTTTATGTTTTCATTATTGTTTGAAAGGTATGCAATAATTTTCTCACAGATTCATGTGTGACATACAATAGAGTCCCACATGATTTGTCTCCCATTTTGCAAATATTTTTTAAAACACTGCTTTCCATCATATTTTCATTATATTCAACTTATTCAACATTGTAAAATCTTTTTCTAATATTTTCAACCTTTCCATTAGTAGTTCTTCTAAGTTTGCTAGACTTTTGTATTTTGGGTTGAGGAAAAACTCTTTTTCTTTTAGAAAAAAACATTGCTTTAAACATTGATGGTTAAAAAAAAAAATCTGGCATGCAGAACATCTGCAGAAACAATGAGTTGACTTTGGAAGAGAAGTACTCTGTAGCCCACAATAATCCTCTGATTGGCCAGACATTACAGAAGCTTCCTGAGACTGGGCAACTGGCCAAACTGCTGGCCCTGCAATTCAGTAAAATCTATGATCCAGGAAGAAATGATAATCAGGTCAGAATGGCTTTAAGGCTACATGGAGGTATGGCTCTCAAGTTTTACTTGAGAGGGTGTGGTAGCAAAATTGCATGCTCTTAGCACTTGGGAAGAAGAGGCAGGAGAATCACCTGTTCACCACTACAGTGGTCTACTTAGAAAGTTCCAGGTCCAGCAGGGCTACACAGTCACTCTGTCAAAATAACAGTAACAATATACAAACAACAACAAAAATGGGAAAGAAAATGAACATGTTTTCTCAAGAAATTAATTTGAAATCCTAGCTATATCAGCTTCATGAAAGACAGACTCCTTTATTCTAAGCAGATAGATGGTAGACAGAAAGACACCCAGACAGATGATTAAAATATACAAGCTTCTGAGAGTGGCAATATTTAAGCTATCTGTCACTCTGAAATCAACTTATCCTCCATGATGGCAAACATAAATCATCATAGCTGTGAATGTTCTGTTTATTTCAGAAATTGATACCTGCTTTAGACAGTATTTTGTTGTATTTTCATCTAATATCTTCATGACTGGAAATACAACTCCATTCATTGAGTCCTCCTATCCAGTAGACCAGCCTTGAATTGTGTAGTCTTTATTATTTGCCCTTATTAATGTAATAAAATGATTAAAAGATACTGGAGTCTCCTTGCTTTCTTAAAATAAAGTCCAACTACTTGTGATATTTTATTAATGAACTTAGATTTTCTTTGCAGATTACATTTTAGTGTTTTATAGTGATATTTTTGCTTTACTTTTCATATAATATCAAACAATTATGCTTCATGACATAAAATGATCTGTCATTTACTGTTTTAACTGGTTTCTATTGCAGCTTTGAATGCATTGGAATTTTATATATTTATAGATGTGTTTTAACTCTGTTTGTGTGTATGGAGTCATAGTTCTACCTCCCTCCTTCCCTCCCTCTTTTTTCTTTCTTTTTTCCTGTTCATAATTTGTTCCGTCCTGTGGTTTGGTGCTACAGCTAGAATATAAGCCCTCACACTATAGAAGTCCTCTACCACCGAGCAATATTCTAGACAAGCTGTTTTTCTCTGGTGCTGAGAGAAGAGGCCCCTGTACACACTGGGCCAACATGCCTCTTGTGCTTTCCCCAGACCTCCACTTTCCAACAGGTTTGTAGAATGACTGCTGTTACAGGGTAAGGCTCTTCTCCTTGCTTACTCTTCTATCATTAAAATGCCATATTTAATCTTTAATTACTATTACTTTCTTCCATTTAAATTTTGATTTTTTATTCTCCAACTTGAAATACTTAATGCAATTTAAACTGATGTTTAATTTAATTTTAAATTAAGAAAATTTATAATTTCACCCTACTTATTACTAATTCAGAAATTCAGTAATTCTTTGCTTATGCAAGTATTATTTCATCTTCTTAAGTTTGTGGGGAATCTGGAATTGTTCTTGTTGAGTTCCTATCATATTTACCATGGAAAATTATCTTTAGATGAAATTTCCTAATTGGCTTTACAGCTTAGTGTTCTTGGTAAGAGTAACTACATTTTTATTCTACTTAAAATCCTCTTTGTATTTACACGTGTGTGTGTGTGTGTGTGTGTGTGTGTGTGTGTGTGTTTGCATATAACAATAATAATCAAAAGAAAGAGGCTATCAATTTGAGAACAGGGCCAGGGCCAGGGAAAGAGGGACAACCTGAGAGGAGAAGGAAGAGAGAAAATGAAATAGACTCAAAGGAGTAAAGGGAAGGGGATGTAATGAAATAATATTTTTATTAAATTGTATAGATAGTGAAAAGATTAATTCCAAAAGTTATCTTGGTAAGATTTTTCAAAAAAATTTTAAATATTCTTGATTGTAAATAAATTATTACTTACTTCATTTACAATATTTTAAAAGTCATTATTACTTCTCATTTGTGGTTTTTTATTTGTTAGTTCTTTTCATTGAAATTTAAATAAATTAAGAATTTAAAGTTATATTACATGCAAACAAAACTATCATAACTTCTTCCTCTCTGATTCTTTCTGTTGCTTATCTGCTTCAGCCAGAAACAAATACCTTTATCAGTTTCCTGGTATTAGAGCAAAGAGCTCCGTAGTTTCATCTCTAGGTAACCAGCCATGGGGTTATATCATATTGCCTTTAGTATATTAAAAAAAAATAGCCTATGCTTATTGAAAGATTTTCTGATCTAAAATGTCAAATTTTATTAAATGTCCTTCTCATATATCTGGAGATAATTGGTATAGACTTCTGTATATTGAGCCTTCTTGAATCCCATGCGTAAACCTCATTTTGTATCAATAATAGTTCATCTCTGTGTTAAATATGTTTGGGAGTATTTTATTGAAGACTCTTTTATCTGAGTTCATTAGGAAGATTGGCTCATAAGTGTCTACTTCTAGTATCCTATCTAATCGTTTTGGGATCTAAATAATGTTAGCTTGTAAAATGAGTTTGGAAATATTTACCTCATGTGCAATTTTCTGAAGGTCCAAGAGGGCTTTCTGTCCATCCCTAAATTGTTGACACAATTCAGCAGAGAAACATCAGACACTATGCTTTAATTTGATGTGAGACTTCCTTGTTGATTAGCTCTCCTTACATGTTAATTGGTTGTGTAGACATTGTTATTAGTTTGTGAAGACACTTTCTTCACATGTAGTGCAAAATTGGTCTTAAACTTATAGATCTTCTGCCTCCATCTCCTGAGAGCTGTGATTCCAAGTGTGAACTATATTAACCTTCAGTTCCTAATTTGTAAATCATTTTGTGATGTTAGTCTCAGAAAGTTAAAAGTTTACAGAAATTAGTTCTTTTATCCAAATTACTCATTTTATTGACATATATTTTATAGTATTAACATGCAATATTTTATTTTTGATGTACTATCTCTTATTTCATTTATGGTTTTATTTATTTGAGTTTTGCTTCTTTTATTTGTTTGTCTGATTAAGTATTGCTGAATTTCAACTCTTGAAAAGCAACTATTAAGTTTTAAATCATATACATAAAAATAAAATTAAATGGACTTGAGCAGACTATGTTTATCATCTATCTGTTGGTCTATCTATCAATCTATCTATCTGTCTTTCTATCTATTTATCATCTGTCATCTATCACCTATAACTGTGTGTTTGTAAAATAATAATAATTTTAAAAAGGAGGACCTGAATTTTAGAGAAAGTAAGAGGGTATACAGGAGGAATCTGAAGGAGGAGACATAGAAGATTTTGGAGTAAGGAAAAGGAAAGAGGGAGATAATATAATTATATTTTAATTAAAATTTAATGAATGAATAAAAACTTACTCATAGTTGTATTTGTCTTTTCTATTATGTTTTCTAATCTCTATTTCATGTTTTCTCTTCTGTTTTTCTTTTACTGGACTTTAGACATGATGTCACACTGTTTATTTAAGATCTTGATATTTGTTGCTGGAGTAAGGTTCATTCCTCTAAGCTACCCTTGTATAATATGGTGCTACATTTCATATGTATGGGTTTCATTAGTTTTGAGATATTATTGTTTTGCATTTACATTTCATCCATTGATAAGAGGATATTCTTGTTTCCATGTATTTCTGATATCTGTATCAATTTCGATTTTTATAGCCCAGTGATAAGAAAGGATATTTGATAAAATTTTAGTCTTTTCAAGTTGGTTAAGAATCATATTAAGACTATCTTGTAGAATGTTTCTGTGCATTTAAAAAGAATGTACCCACCATCATTGTTTTATGGAACATTCCATGAATGCCTAGGGTCATTTTGCCTAAAGCATAATTTAAGCCCAATGTTTTAAATTAAATTTTCTGTCCAATTAATCTGTCTATTTTTATACTCTTATTTTTCCCTTGGGGTTTGTTAATATTTGCTTCAATAATGAGTAAATATGTATTTACAGTTAACACATCCTCTGGTTGAGTTAACTCCTTTGTCCTTAGAGATATCACATGTTACTTGCATGGCTTTTACTTAAACTTTATTCAATTACAATCAAATGGCACTTCAGTTGATGATGAACTCCTTGTGTTAGATTATAAGAGAGTTGAAACAATGCTACAAACTCATGACATCCCATCTACTATAAGTAATCATGTAATGCATTACTCATACTTTATTATTGATATTACTGAAAATAAACTTAACTTACTGCTAGTCATAGAAAGGATGATATATACATATCATATATATATATATATATATATATATATATATATATATATATATCCAAACATGCTAGTAGTCCCTAATAATCCAAGTATTTTTAGGGTCAGGGAGAAGAAGGTTATATTTGAGACTGTATTGAGATATGTAGTTGTGGTTGTTTGAATGTAATTGGCCCTCATAGGAAGTGGCATTATTAGGAGGTGTGGCCTTTTGGAGTAGTATGGTCTTGTTAGAAAAAGTATGTGATTGTGGGGATAGACTTTGAGGTTTCCTGTGCTCAGAATATGGCCCTGTGTTTCAGTTGACTTCCTGTTGCCTGCAAGATGCAGTCAGCATTATGTCTACCTGCAAACTGCCAAGCCCACTGTCTTGATGATAATGGACTGAATCTTTGAAACTGTAAGAGACCCACTCCAATTAAATGTTTTCTTTATAAGAGTTGCCATGTTTATAATGTCTCTTCACAGCCATGAAAACACTAAGACAGAATTTGGTACCAGATGTGGGGTATTGTTGTGATAAGCCTAACCATGTTTTTGTTTGGAGTAATATGGACTTTGGAAGTTTAGGTTATGAAAGCAGTGGAATGCTATAAGCACTACTTAATGGGCCATACTAGTAGGAACGTGGAAGATAGTAATGCTGAATGTGATTTGATGAACTGTGGGGATCAAAAGGTTTCAGAGGAGAAGAATGTTAGCATGTGGCCTAGAGACCATTCTTGTGATATTTTGGTTAAAAGGTGGCTGTTTATTACCCTTGTCCAAAGAGTCTTCCTAAGGCTAAAGTGAAGAGTTTCTGATTAATTGTGTTGGCAACACAAATCTCAGAACAGCACAGTATAGACTCTGTTTTGTGGTTACTGGCATTAACTCTAATGAAGATATATAATGAAAAGAAGCAAGTTGAGCAAGGAAAAAGGATTACAGAGAAAAAGAGCAAGAGAAAGTGGAATGGTACTAGGTCTAGTGTTCAGGGAGATAAAAGAATTAAGAAATGGAATATAGTAAGTGGTGACTTCAGGACAAGAGCGAATCCAGCTAAGTTTTAAATATATGAAAAAAGACTAAAGAAAAGCTTAGAACTGGAAATGGTAGGGCTCACATTTAGTCCCAGCACTAGGAAGGCAGAGGCGGGCCAAACTTTGAGACAGAGGCCAACCTGGTTTACAAAGAAAGTTTCAGAACAGCCATTCTTAAGCAGTAAAGAAAAGAAAGCTGTGGAAGATGTAATTGAATGAGGAGGCCATGTTGCAGATCCAGTAAGCAGCAGAACTTGTAAGCTTCAGCCACATAGTTCTGGCTTTAGGATAAAAGAAATGAGTATGGAATCTTCCTCCATGACTAAAGAAAGGCTCTGCTGTCAGGCATGTGGCAGGAGTGTTCTTGAATGGAGGCCCAGAGATGCCATTATGTGGAAATGTGATGGTGAAGCCTGGAAAAATCCCTTTAAAGAAATCAAGGTAATGGGGTTGGGGATTTAGCTCAGTGATAGAGCACTTGCCTAGCAAGTGCAAGGCCCTGGATTTGACCTTGAACAGGAAAAAGCAAAGTCTCCCAGGAAGAACAGATGCCAGGAAATGATCAAATTGAGAACTGAAATCAATAAAATAGAAATAAAGAGAACAATACAAAGGATTAATGAAACAAAGAGTTGGTTCTTTGAGAAGATCAACAAGATAGACAAGCCCTAATCCAAACAAACCAAAAGATAGAGAGAGAGCATCCAAATTAGCAAAATCAGAAATGAAAAGGGGGACATAACAACAGACAATGAGGAAATCCAGAGAATCATCAGGTCATACTTCAAAAACCTCTACTCCACAAAACTGGAAAATCTAAAAGAAATGGATAATTTTCTGGATAGGTACCATATAGCTAAGTTAAATGAAGACCAGATAAACCATTTAAATAGTCCAATAACCCCTAAGGAAATAGAATCAGTTATTAAAAGTCTCCCAACCAAAACAAGCCCAGAACCAGATTGTTTCATTGCAGAGTTCTACCAGATCTTCAAAGAAGACTTAATACCAATACTCTTTAAATTGTTGCACACAATAGAAGCAGAAGGAATATTACCAAACTCCTTCTATGAGGCTACAATGACCCTGATTCATAAACCGAACAAAGATGCAACAAAGAAAGAGAACTACAGACCGATCTCCCTCATGAACATTGATGCAGAAATACTCAATAAAATACTGGCAAACAGACTTCAAGAACACATCAAAACAATTATCTACCATGATCAAGTAGGCTTTATCCCAGGGATACAAGGGTGGTTCAACATACGAAAGTCCGTCAATGTAATAAACCATATAAACAAACTCAAAGAAAAAAACCACATGATCATCTAACTAGATGCAGAAAAGGCATTTGACAAAATCCAACACCCCTTCATGATAAAGGTCTTGGAGCAATCAGGAATACAGGGAACATACCTAAACATATTAAAGGCAATCTACAGCAAGCCAACAGCTAACATCAAATTAAATGGAGAGAAACTCAAAGCAATACCACTAAAATCAGGAACAAGGCAAGGATGTCCCCTCTCCCCATACTTATTCAATATAGTACTTGAAATTCTAGCCAGAGCTATAAGACAACATAAGGAGATTAAGGGGATACAAATTGGAAAGGAAGAAGTCAAGCTTTCCCTATTTGCAGATGACATGATAGTATACATGAGTGACCCCAAAAATTCAACCAAGGAACTGATGCAGCTAATAAAAACCTTCAGCAACATAGCAGGATACAAGATCAACTCAAAAAAATCAGTAGCCCTCCTATATACAATAGACAAACAGGCTGAGAAGGAAATCAGAGATACATCACCATTTACAATAGCCACAAAGGATATAAAATACCTTGGGATTACTCTAACTAAGCATGTGAAGGACCTATATGACAAGAACTTTAAGTCCCTGAAAAAAGAAATTGAAGAAGATGTCAGAAAATGGAAAGATCTCCCATGCTCATGGATAGGCAGGATTAACATAGTAAAAATGGTGATCTTACCAAAAGCAATCTACAGATGATTCAACGCAATCCCCATCAAATTACCAACACAATTCTTCACAGATCTGGAAAGAATAATACTCAGCTTCATATGGAAAAACAAAAAACCCATGATAGCCAAAAGAATCCTGTACAATAAAACAACCTCTGGAGACATCACGATCCCCAACCTCAAGCTCTTCTATAGAGCTACAGTAATAAAAACAGCTTGGTACTGGCATAAAAACTGACATGTGGACCAATGGAATTGAATTGAAGACCCTGACATTAACCCACACACCTATGAACATATAATTTTTGACAAAGAAGCCAAAAATGTACAATGGAAAAAAGAAAGCATCTTCAACAATTGGTGCTGGCATAACTTGATGTCAATGTGTAGAAGGCTGCAAATAGATCCATATCTGTCACCATGCACAAAACTTAAGTCCAAGTGGATCAAAGACCTCAACATAAATCCAGTTACTCTGAACCTGATAGAAGAGAAAGTAGGAAGTACTCTTGAACACATTGGCACCAGAGAGCACTTTCTAAATATAACACCAGTAGCAAAGACACTGAGAGAAACAATCAATGGGACCTGTTGAAACTGAGATGCTTTTGTAGAGCAAAGGACATGGTCAACAAAACAAAGTGACAGCCTACAGAATGGGAAAAGGCCTTCACCAACCCCACATCTCACAGATGGCTGATATCCAGAATATATAAAGAACTCAAGAAATTAGACAACAAAATGCCCAACAGTCCAATTAAGAAATGGGATATAGAACTGAACAGAGAATTCTCAACAGTGGAAGTTCAAATGGCTGAAAGACATTTAAGGAAATGTTCAACATCCCTAATTATCTGGGAAATGCAAGTCAAAACGACTCTGAGATACGGCCTTACACCTGTCAGAGTGGCTAAGATCAAAAACACAGAAGACAGCTTATGCTGTACAGGATGTGGAGCAAGGGGAACTCTCCTCCACTGCTGGTGGGAATGCAAGCTTGTACAGCCACTTTGGAAATCAATATGGTGCTTCCTTAGAAATTTGGGAATCCATCTCCCCCAATACCCAGCTATAGCACTCCTGGGCATATACCCAAGGAATGCTCAATCATACCACAAGGGCATTTGCTCAGCTATGTTCATATCAGCATTGTTTGTAATAGCCAGAACCTGGAGACAACCTAGATGCCCTCCAACTGAAGAATGGATAAAGAAAATATGGTACATATACACAATGGAGTACTACTCAGCAGAGAAAAACAATGACATCATGAGGTTTGCAGACAAATGGATGGATCTAGAAAAATCATCCTGAGTGAGGTAACCCAGACTCAGAAGGACAAACATGGTATGTACTCACTCATAAGAGGGTACTAGATGTAAAACAAAGATGACTAGACTGCTACACAACTCCAGGGAGGCTACCTAGAAAACGGGACCCTAGGAAAGACCCAGGGATCACCCAATGACAGAGAAATGGATGAGATCTACATGAATAACCTGAACAACATTGGGAGATATGAAGGGCAAGGTTTGAGGGAAAGAAAGCTTAGGGGAGCAGGAGATCCCAGCTGGATCAAGAACAGAAAGGGAGAACAAGGAATAACAGACCATGATAAATGAAAACCACATGAGAACAGGAATAGGCAGAGTTCTGGAGAGGTCCCCTGAAATCCACAATGATACATCCTCTGTAGACTGCTGGCAATGGTCGAGAGAAAGCCTGATCTGACCTAGTCTGGTGATCAGATGGCCAATCACCCTAACAGTCTCATCCAATAACTGATGGAAATGGATGCAGAGATCCTCAGCCAGGCCCCAGGTGGAGCTCCAGGAGTCCAATTGTCGAGAAAGAGGAGGGAGTGTAAGAGCTTGAATTGTTGAGACCAAGATTGGAAAAAGCACAGGGACAAATAGCCAAATGAATGGAAGCACATGAATTATGAACTAAAGGCTGTGGAGCCCCCAGCTGGATCAGGCCCTCTGGATAAATGAGACAATTGAATAGCTTGAACTGTTTGGGAGGCATCCAGGCTGTTTGACCAGGACCTGTCCTTAGTGCATGAGCTGGCTGTTTGGAACCTTGGGCTTACACAGGAACCCTTTGCTCATCCTGGTTGGAGGGGACTGGACATGCCTTACTGTATCTACCAGGTTTAAATGAATCCCCAGGGGAGTCTTGGCCCTGGTAGAGATGGGAATGGAGGGGAGGGGATGGAGAAAATGTGGGGGTGGGGGCGGGAGGGGGGAGGACAGGGGAACCCATGGCTAATGTGTAAAATTAAAACACAAATATAATAATAATAATTAAAATAAAAAATAAAAAAAATTAAAAAAGAAAGAAAGAAATCAAGGTGAGGACAAACAAAAAAATTAGAAGAATCAATTTAAATCCCTCAAAGAATGCCAAGAAAACCAGTAAAAAAAAATATCAACAGGTGAAGTAATCAGTAAAAACCTGAAGATTGAAACAGAAGCAACAAAGGAAACACAAGCTAAAGGAATCCTGGAATCCTTGGTAAGCAAGCAAGAAGGAAAGATGTAAGCATCACCAATAGAATACAAGAGAGGTAAGAGAGACTCTGTGTAATTGAAGATACAGTAGAGAAAATAGATTCATTGTCAAAAAATGTTAAATCTAAAGGATTCCTAATATAAAACATCCAGAAAATTTGAGGTACCATGAAAAGACCATTGCCTAAGAATAATAGGAATAGAAGGAGGAGAAGTATTCTGGCTCAAAGGCATAGAAAATGTATTCATCAAAATCATAAGAGAAAACTTTTCCAAACTAAAGAAAGACATGCCTTGAAAGGTAGAAGAAGCTCATAGAACACCAAAAATACTGTACCAAAATCAGAACAAAACAAAACAAAAACTCACCTTGCAACATGGTAATCAAAACACTAAACATAGAGAATCATACAGAATAAAGAAAGAATATTAAGAGCTTCAAAGTTAGAAGGCCAAGTAACAAAGGCAGACCTATCAGAATTATACCTGACCTCTCAATGGAGTCTCTAAATGCTAGAAGTGACTGGACAGACATTTTGTAGACACTAAAAGACCATGAATGTCAATCCAGACTACTATACCCAGCAATACTTTCAATCACCATGGACAGAGAAAGCAAGATATTACAGGAAAAAAATTTAAACAATATCTATCAACAAACCCAGCCCTACAGAAGGTACTAGAAGGAAAACTCGAACCCAAGGAAGTTAGCTACATCCAAGAAAACACAGTTACTAGATAATCTCACACAAACAAAACCCAAAGAATACAAAACACACACACACACACACACACACACACACACACACACACACACACATACTACTACTACCACCTTCATCACCAACAAAAATAATAGGAATGAACAATCTCTAGTCATTAATATTTCTTAATACAAATGAACTCAGTTTGCCAATAAAAAAACACTGGCTAACAGAATGGATACAAAAACAGGACCCATCCTTCTGCTGCATACAAGAAACACACCTCAACTTCAAAGAGATATTTCCTACTTTGGAGTAAAGAGTTGGAAAAGGGTTTTTTAATCAAATGAAACTGAAAAATAAGTTGATGTAGCTCTCCTATTATCTAACAAAATAGAATTCAAACTAAAATTAGTCAAAAGAGATGGAGTAGGGTATTTCATATTCATCAAAGGAAAAGTCCATCAAGATGAAATCTCAGTTCAGAATATCTATACCCCAAATATAAGGGTACACACATTTGTAAAGGAAACATGACTAAAGCTTAAATCATACATTAAACCCCACATATTAACAGTGGTAGACTTTACACTAGTCTCACCAAGGGACAGGTCTTCCAGTCAGAAACTAATCAGAGAAATAAGGGAATTAACAGATGTTATGACTCCAATTGGACCTAACAGACATCTACAGAACATTTCACTCAATCAGAAAAGGATATACCTTCTCAGCACCTCATGGAATAGTCTCTAAAATTGACTACATATTTGATCACAAAGCAACCCTCAACAGACACAAAAAGATTAGAATAATCCCCTGTATCTTACCCGGATCACCATGGGATAAAGTTGGAGTTGAACAACAAGACAAACTACAGAAAGCCTACACATTTATGGAAACTAAACAACTCTCAACTGAATTATTAATGGGTTAAGGAAGAAAGAAAGAAAGTTAGTACAGACTTCCTAGAAATCAATGAAAATGAAAGCACACCATACCCAAAGTTGTGGGTCAAATGAAAGCTATGCTAAGAGGAAAGTTCATAGCAATAAGTGCCTGCATTATTCATTTGGAGAAATTTCATACTAATACCTTAGCAGCACACCTGAAAGTGCTAGAACAAAAAGAAGCAAACATACCCCAGAGGAGTAGAAAGCAGGAAATAATAAAACTGCGTGCCGAAATCTATAAAATAGAAAAAAAGAAAAGAATGCAAAGAAGCAGTGAGACAAAGAATTAGTTATTTGAGGAAATCAACAAGATAGACAAATCCTTATCCAAACTAACTAAAAGGCAGAGAGAGAATACTCAAATTAACAATATCAGAAACAAAAAAGGAGACGTAACAACATACAATGAATAAATCCAGAGAATCATCAGGTCATACTTCAAAAACCTGTGCTCCACAAAATGGACAATTTTCTGGATAAGTAGTACATACCAAAATTGAACCAAGATCAGATAAACATCTTAAATAGACGTATAACCCCTAAGGAAATATAAGCAATCATGAAAAAATCTCCTAACCAAAAGAGCCTAGGGACAGATGGTTTCAATGGAGAATTCTACCAGACTTTCAAAGAAGAGCTAGTATGAGTTCTCCTCAAATTGTCCCACACAATAGAAACAGAAGGAACATTGCAAATTCTTTTTATGAGGCTACAGTCACCCCGATACCCAACCCACACAAGGAATCAACAAAGAAATAGAATTACAGACTAATTTTCCTCACAAACATTGATGTTAAAGTACTAAATAAAATATTTGCTGAGCAAATCCATGAACACATCAAAAAAGATCATCCACCATAATTAAGTATGTTTCATTCCAGAGATGCAAGGATGCTTCAACATATGAAAATCTGTCAATTTAATCTACCATATAAATAAATTGAAAGAAAAAAATGACTATCTCATTAGATTCTGAAGAAGCCTTTGACAAAATCAAACACCCCTTCACAATAAAGGTCTTGGAGACCAGGGATACAAGGAATATAGCTCAACATAATAAAAACCATATACAGCAAGTTGATACTCAACATTAAATTAAATGGAGAGAAACTCAAAGTGATTCCTCTAAAATCAGGAACATGACAAGGTTGTCCACTCTCTCCATATGTATTCAATATAGTACTAGAAATTCTAGCTAAGCAATAAGACAATTAAAGGAAATCAAGGGGATACAATTTGGAAAGGAAGAAGTCAAAGTATTGCTATTTGCAGATTTAGTTAATATACATAAGTTACCCCAAAAATTCCACCAGGGAACTTCTACAGCTGTTAAACATCTTCAGTGATGTGGCTGGATACAACATTATCTCAAAAGAAAAAAAAATCAGTAGCCCTTCTGTATACAAACAATAAATGAGCTAAGAAAGAAATCAGTGAAGCAACACCCTACAAACTTGCAACAAATAATACAAAATATCTTGGTGTAACTCTAACAAAGCAAGTGAAAGATCTGTATGACAAGAATCTTAATTCTTTGAAGAAAAAAAATTGGAGAAGACATCAGAAGATCAGAAGAAGTTCTCCCATGCTCAGTAGGATTGGTAGGATTAACATAGCAAAAATGTCCATCTTACCAAAAGCAATCTACAGGTTCAATGAAATCCCCATCAAAATCCCAACACAGTTCCTTACAAAACTTGAAAAAAAATACTCAACTTACATGGAAAAACAAAAACCCCAGGATAACTAAAACTAATAAAGGAACTTTTGGAGGCATCACCACCCCACCACCCCACCACCCCTGATTTCAAGCTCTACTACAGAGCTATAGTTAAAAAACAACAACAACAACAACAACAACAAAACAGCATTACATTAGCATGAAAAAAGACAGGTAGATCAATAGAATTGAAAAAGAGCATGATAATCCACACATCTATGAAACCTAATTTTTAACAAAGAAGCCAAAATTTTACAATGAAAAAAGGAAAGAATCTTCAACAAATAGTGCTGGCATAACTGGATATAAGCATGCCAAAGAATTTGAATAGATCTATACCTATCACCTTGCACAAAACTCAAGTCCAAGTGGATCGAAGACCTCAACATGAATCTAGTTATACTGAACTCAATATAGAAAGTGGGAAATAACCTCAAATGTACAGGAGACAACTTCCTGAATAGAACACCAGTAGCACAGGCACTAAGATCAATAATTAATAAATAGGAAGTAATAAAACTGAGAAGTTTCTGTAGGGCAAAGGACATTGTCACTAGGACAAAAATGGCAACCAACAGAATGGGAAAATGTCTTCACCAATCCCACATCTGACAGAGGGCTAATTTCCAAAATATATAAAATACTCAAGAAACTAGACATCAAAAAACCAAATAACCCAATTAAAAAATGGAGTACAGATCAACAAAGAGAATTCTCATCAGAAGAGTCTCAAGTGGCCAAAAAACACTTAACAAATTGTTCAACATCTTGAGCCAACAGGGAAATGCAAATCAAAATTATTCAGATTCTAAATAACATCATTCAGAATGGCTAAGATCAAAAACACTCAGCTCTTGCTAGAGAGCATGTGGTGAAAGGTAACACTCCTCTACTGCCAGTGGGAGTGGAAACTTGTACAGCCACTTTGGAAATCAATATGGTTGTTTCTCAGAAAACTGGTAATCTACCAAAAATACCCAGCTATACTACTCTTGGGCATATACCCAAAGAATTCTAAATCATACCACAAGGACACTTGCTGAACTATGCTTATAGCAGCTTTAGTCATAATAGCTAAAACGTAGAAACAATGTAGATGTCCCTAAACCAAAGAATAGATTTTTTTTAAATGTGGTACATTTACACAATAGAGTATTATTCAGCTGTTAAAAACAATGACATCAGGAAAGTTGAAGCCAAGTGGATGGAAATAGAAAAAAAATCATCCTGAGTGACATAACCCAGACCAAGAAAGACATGCATGGTATGTACTCACTCATAAATGGATATTAGCTGTTAAGTAAGGGATAACCATGCTACCCACAATCCATAGCCCCAGAGACTAGTTAACAAGGAGGGCGCAAAGAGGGAAGCAAGGATTAGAAGTATTATGATGTGTGGGCTCATTGGACGAAATATGTCACTGGCATTGGATTTTGATGTTTCAAAAGCCCATGCTGGCCAGGCTGTGGTGGTGCACGCCTTTAGTCCCAGCACTCGGGAGGCAGAGCCAGGCAGATCTCTGTGAATTTGAGGCCAGCCTGGGCTACCAAGTGAGTTCCAGGAAAAAGGCACAAAGCTACATAGAGAAACCCTGTCTTGAAAAACAACAATAACAAAAAAAAAAAAAAAAAAAAAAAGCCCATGTCAGGCCCAATGCTCTCTATTTGCTTGGGAATCAGGAACTATCTCTCAGCTGCCTTTCTAGCAACTTGTCTGTCTGCTGCCATGATGATAATGGACTAACCATCTGAATCTGTAAGCAAGGCCTCAATTAAATGCTTTCTTTCATAAGAGTTGCCTTTGTCATAGTCTCTTCACAGCAATAGAGCAGTGACTAGGACAGAAGTTGACACCAGGGAGCAGGGTATCATGCTGCTTGAGGCAGAATATGGACTTTGGGACTTGGGACTTAGAAGCACTTGAACGCCTTGTGTGGGATTAAATAGGTCATTACAGTAGGAGCCTGAAAGACAGAAGTAGTGAGAGTGATGTAAGTTATGATGACCTATGTGAAGAGATTTCAGAACAGAGAATATTAGTAAGTGGCACAGAGACAATTCTTGTGATAATTTGGCAAATAATGCCTTATATCCTTGTCCTAAAAATCTTCATGAGGCTAAATTGAGTTTTGGATTAATGGCATTGACAGGGAGATTTCAGGACAGCCTAGTCTTGACTGTGTTGTGTGGATGTTTATAATCATTCCTCTGCTTTTCTAAAATGAAAGAAAAAGCAAGCTTGATAAAAAGAAATGAAGAATGTGCAGTTGGAAGGGACAAAGACCACCCAGAAATGTAATGTTAGAATCAAGTTCTGCACTCAGAGAGACAAAAAGTATAAGAAAACTGGGATGTTAAATGGAACAAAAGAGTGGTGCCCTCAAGGTAAGACCCACCTAGATAAGCTTCCAAGTGTGAAAAGGAATCAAAGGAAATAATCAACAACTGAAAGCTGATGCAAATGTAATTGTAAGAGGAGGCCAAGTTCTAGCCCTATCAGGCAGCACAATTTGGTGGCTTTGGCCATGTGGTTTTGGCTTTAGAGTCAACAATTCAAGAAAGGGATTATAGAATCTCCCTCTATGGCTAAGAAAAGCCACTTTGGCCAGCCATGTGGAAAAGCTACTCCTACACAGAAGCCCAGAGAGGACATTGAGTAAATGTGGATTGGGTTTGGAAACCCTAAATTGTAGGAGATGCCACAGATATCTGCCAAACAATCTGCAGACTGGATGTGGAATGAGCCTATGAGAGAGAAATATGTTGCAGCTAACAAAGCTGAAAGGAGTTGGGGACCTGAAAAGCACTTTGACATCAGACATAGCGATGCACAATTTAGAATTTACCCAGCTGGGTTTAACACTTTTGGTCTAGTATTTCCTCACCATTCTCCCTTACATCCTTTTTGGAATGATAATGTATATTTTGTCCATTGTATATTGGAAGTATGTGATCTGACTTTTGATTTTGACATCACAGTTGATTACAGTTAAGGCATGAGTCTCAGAAGATAATGAACTTTGGACTTTTTAAACACTATTGAAACTACGGATTTCATAACACAGTCCAAGAATGAAGTTGTGTGAGAATTCTCAGTACTGTGAGAAAACTCCAAGAAAACAAGAGAAATGTTTTCTGATTTCACTTCCTTCAAAACATAGAATTATTCCTGGAATGTATTTTTGTGTTCCTCCCAGGTGTAGTGTATTGGAATGAGTTTATTTAGATTACTAATTACATTGGCTACTATTTTTTATATACCTCTAGAGAAAAACATGATTTTGCCATGTGTGGTTTGTCCTTGTGATTGTATACTTTATTTAGGTAACTCTTCTTAACCCTCAGAGTATAACTTGTTTGATGCTCTGAATATAGTTGGCTATTGCATGAGACTTTAGTCCCCCTCATTTTTAGGCCTTGTTCTCCTGGTTTATGCCACCAACTAGAGCAGTAAACATATGGGGACTTTTTAAGTTGGATGAATTTAAGAATGAATTTTAGCATTATGATATGGTCACAAGCCTATGGGGGCCAGAGAAAAGAAAGTGATGGTTTGGTTGAAAATGGCCCCCATATGATCATATGTCTAAGTGCTAAGTCACCAGGGAGTGGCAAGGATTAGAAGGATGAGGAGGTATGGCATCGTTGGAGTAGATATGGCCTTATTGGAGGAAATGTGTTGTAGCTGGCAATTTCTTTGAACTGCCAACCAGCTCACAAATAAAGACATTTAGACTTATTTTTAATTATGAGTGCTTGGTTTTGCTTAGGCTTGTCCCACTAGGTGTTGTAACTTAATTTAACCTGTTCCTGCTCATCTACATTTTTGCTTCAAGGCTTTTTACCTTTCTTTCATTCTGAATGTCCTACTTTGCTGCTTCCATCATGTTTGGTTGGCTGTCTGGCCCCTGGCTTCTCCCTGATGTGTCTTTTCTTTTTTGCCCCAAACCTAAATTTATCCTCCTACTTACTCTCTCTTCCCGGAAGTTCTCCCTATACCTCTGCCCTAACTATTGACCATTCTACTTTTTATTAGACATAGGCATGCAAGGTAAAACAATAATACATCTTTACATAATTAACCAAATGCAACATATCTTTCAAATATCAAATAAAGATATTCATCTTTACATAGTTAAACAAATATTCTGCAACATAAACAATTGCAACATATCTTTACAAGTTAAACAAATGCAACACATCTTTGCATTGTTAAACAAATGTTCTACAACAGTGTTCCATGGAAGGATGGGGTTTGAGGTTTCAAAATCCAGTGACATACCCATTCTTTCTCTCTCTCTCCTTTGGGATCAGGATATAGTTCTCAGATACCTCTTCAGCACTGTGCTTGTGTGCCAACATGCTCTCTGCCATGATGACAGTAGAATAAGCCTTTCAAACTCTAAGCCAGCCCCCAATCAAATGCTTTCTTTTGTAAGGGTTGTCTTGGTCATGCTGTCTCTCCACAGCAGTGGACTAAAGCAGATTACAAGGCCATGGAGGCTGCATCATGGAATACCAAATACAAATAATATTCTCCATGCTAAATAATGTAGTATCTCCCAAGATCACTTGCAGCTGTAAAAGGAAGGCATGAAAGGGGAAAGCAGGAGAGTGGGAAGGCTACAATCCAAAGCATGGTTCTATTAGGGATTGTTAATGGCCCACTATTATTATCAGAGACATAGCTTTCACTGTGTTTTTCTGCTTATTCACTTACTTAAAGATACAATGGAATGAACACTTTATGTCCAGAGTTAAGATCCATACTGTAATATTAAGTTGTGTGGGGGAGGGGGGCGCTGAGTTACCATTCCTGTATATTTTTAGTTTCCATGTGTCTGTAATATTTCTTCTCTATCACTTATTTCCAGTCTGTATCCATACTAGTGAACCAAGTCTCTTGTAGACAGAATATATTAATATTTGTCTTATTCTTTTCTTTAAATATTTTTTCATGGATTATGTTTTGATCACGTTTTCCCCAACTACTCCCAGATTGTCACCACCTCCACACACACCCCCAACTTCCTTCCCACATGGTCTTTCCAAAAACAAACAAACAAACAAAACACAAAAAATTAACACATCACTCCCCACCCCAAACACAAATAAATGGAATCTGATTTGTTTTACTACCTATTTCTGGACTACAAACCCTACTATTGACAATAGTGACCTTCCTACAAGATACTGATACAATAGTGGCTCAAATATCATGGGAGTGACCAAGACATTTTGCTGGATTTAAGAGTCACTGAATAAGAAAGAACCCATACCTGAAAACACTAAAGTGTTAGTTATTAGACAATATGCTTTATATAGAATGTTTAGCATCATTTTTGACACTGCCCAATATATTCTTGAAACAGTCTTATAATGTTTTGACAATAAATTCAAAATGTATTCAGCCAATGTCTGATATCTCCATGATCAGAATTATTCTAAGTGACACAGAACTAGAAAAAAATATTTATTGATTGAATAATTTAGACAGGGTTTCTCTGTATCACAGCTATGGCTTTCTTGGAACTCACTTTGTAGACCAGGCTGGCCTTGAGCACACAGAGATTCACCTGCCTTTTCATCCCAAGTGCTGGGATCAATGGCATTCACCGGAATGCCTTGCTAACATATTTAATCTTGTACAAACATTATTTAATATATAATATCTCTACTCAATAACTTAAATATGTAACTGAAAAAAATGAAAAGAAAAACCAAAAATCTATACTTTACATGTTTTGCTGTGTAAAAGATCCATTCATCTTCCTTCTTACATTCAAAGCTTGGGATCAGATCTTTAAGTAAGATCCAAGCACACTATAATCATCTTCTTAAAAGCTCATTTTGAAAGTGGAGTTTGATGGAATAAATAATCTTGACTTCTTGTACTTACTATGTTGTTAGTAATTTATTTAGGAGATGATAATATACTCATACACACATTAATAGTAAGTTTATAAATATTTATATCTACTGGTCTGAAGCTTCCTGCAGGACAAACCAACCAACCAAATATTTTGTGTCCTTCTTAATATATGAATGCACCCTATTTGTAATAAACATTAAACATTCTACAAATGTTCCTGAATAGATCAACTAAATAATTGAACTCATATGTAAATTTTGCAACTTATTTTTATTATCTTCACATAGATAAGGGAAAGATCACTAGTAAAACTGACTCTGATTTTAGTCACCTTCATAGCTATTCTTATATTTCAGTAGGATTCAATACAATAATTCATCATATGTAGTAATTGGGTTAGGTTATATATATGTACAAATATAGTAATTGGGTTAGTATATATATATATATATATATATTCACATATATATGTATATATATATATATGTATATACATATTTACATACATACTGATTTCTTAGGTTATTTTCCATTTTTATTAATGTGTATTTTTATGTATGTTACATGTGTACAGAAGTTAAGGGTCAGCTGAAAGTGACAGATCCCCTAGAGTTGGAGTTATAGACAGTTGGCAGTTTCCTGACTGGGCCCCAGGAACTGAGCTCAGGACCCCTGGAAGAGCATTGAGTGCTCTTAGCCACTAAGCCATCTCTCCATCCCTATATATACTGATTTTAGTTGCCTGGTTTGTGACCGAAAAGGGTTTGTGATAAATTGTCAACCTAGGACACACACATATTGTAGAAGATATTTGCAGTGGATCTCTTTTAAGTACCTTAAAACAGTTCATAAGCCAACATCATTCTGCTTGTATTTAACATAAATATTTGCCATATATAAAATAATCATGTCTGCCTTAGTATTACCTGAATAAGTATGTTACCAGTCGATGTGCTAATGTGGAAGGAGAAAGCTCTGAAGACAATGAACTACAGGCTATCAAGGACTTCTGAGAGCAATAGAAATAGTGCTCTCCAGCAAAAAGCACAGGAATGGGTTATCCAATGCCAAATTGTCAGCCCTGAAAAAGTACAGACAGTGACAGACTGAGCATGTTGTATTGATACATTTAGGAATACACACATACACCACCACCACCAACAACAACAATTAAGAGCAAAAGAGAGGGTACATGGGAGGGTCTCAAGGGAAGAGAAAGAAGAAATGATGGGATTATATTATAATATCAAAAAATAAAAGATTATAAAAATAAAGCAAAAATACTATAGTAAAACTTCACTCAACATTTAAGAACAGGTTATTGAGAAAAACAACTAGCTGTTAATACTTGAGTTTCTTTAAATCTCACCCTTAGCCCTTCATATAGCACACACATACTTAATATTAATGTGTCTTTGGAATCTATAAAGTACTGTTTCATAACAGAAATAATTGTGATTAACAGAAACTCTAAAATATGAGGTGATATTAGCTTTTAATATAATGAGCCAAGTATACATCACTAAATATCTGAAATAACTTTATTGTAAAAAAAAATAAAAAGCACTTCTAGGTTTAACTGATTTAATTAAAATGTAGCATGAAATGATTCATATGAAATGATGTTTAATTTCAGTATCTATGCATATAAATTATGAAATAATTTATTGTAAAATGACTGGATGCTGGTACCCTTACTGATTTCTGCTTTATTGATGTCAGATGTCTTCTTTGAATGTTCTCTACCTTGTATATTGTAAAGAGGTCTCTTGTTGGGCATGAAACTTTGTTTTTGGCTAGTGTGGCTAGCCAGCTTTTGCCAGAATCTCTGTATCTGCCTCCTTCATTCCAGGACCATAGGTGGGACATCATGCACACTGCCATATATAAAGATTCTATGATTCTGAACTCTGGTTATCACATTTGAGTGTCAAGTACTTTACCTGCTGTGGTACTTTCCTCCCACCCGTATGTAATTTTTCTGTTTTTTGTTTTCTTTGGTTTTGTTTTGTTGAGACAGGGTTTCTCTGTGTAGCCCTGCCTGTCCTGGAATTCACTCTGTTGACCAGGTTGGCCTCAAACTTCGAAATTTACCTCCCAAGTTCTGGGATTAAAGGCATGTGCCACCACACCCGGTCACCTGTATGTAATTTTGAAAGCAGCTGTTCATTATTGGTAGTCTTATGGTTATTATAGTCATTTATCAAACACTATATAACATAATTATAAGCACCTAATGGAACAATAGACAATAAATGTTATTTCAAATTAATATATCAAAAATACATATTAAAATTTTCTTCAGAACAGATTCATAGAACTTTGGAAATAGAAAAGATCCAATCACATTGAAAGTTTAATCTTATTTTATACTATATGACATTAAGTTCCATTAGATTTGAAAGAAGCATTGACCTTTTTTTCTTTTTTCTTTTCTTTTTTTCTTTTCTTTTTTTCTTTTCTTTTTTTTTTTGCCAAGAGAATCAGACTTTATTGATCTTTACTCGGTTAATGTGGCAACCCAAAATTGCCAACATTAGAATTAAAAATCCACCCACATCCAGGGGATCTGATGCCTTCATCTGGATTCTTCATGCTCATTCTGTAGACACATAAAATAAATTTAAGCTTAAATAAATTTTAAGTCTAAGAAGTTAACTCTGGATGAAACTGACCACTTAGTTCTTAAACTCCAAGCCTGGAGTTCCCACTGGAGCTGGGGTTTACATTTGCTACTCCCCTCCCATCTAATGTATTGATAGTAAGTGAACACAGGTCTAGAAGAATTCAAACCTTAAGGGACAGTGGCCTGTGAATGGTGCTCACAGGATACTGACCTTCTTATAAATTGTTTATAAAAATAAACTGCTGTCTTGTAGTTTAATTCAGATACTTGTAGATTAAATGGAAGGAGATGGGCTATGGAGCTGGAAGGAGTTCATAGTGGAAAGATTGTGTAAATATATGGGAGTTTTAAAGAACAACAGAAAACAAGCTTAAAGTCCCGTCTGCTGCCAGTCAAGCTTCCCTCTCTTGGACCACCTGCTTTTCTCCTGCTTCCCCATTTTCCACCCTCTGCAACCCGACTTGCCTGTCACCTTAGATGCAGCATAGCAATGTCACCAGCTGAACACCTACGTCTCCCACCTCTAAATCAATTTCATTATCTCTAAACAGATCCTTTTTCCTCTGTCACCCTAGCTTCCATATGGGATTTACACACTAATTATCTGCCCACGCATCCATACTTCATGCTTGTGTTTTCTTTCAAATATGTCCCCAGAGTAAACAAATGTGTTGATGCTTCAAGCTACTAGGGTAGTTCTTACTTTTCCTCCCCATGACTTTTTCATACTTGGAATCTGTTTACTCTATCACTTCCTACTCACTTTTTATTCCTTCAAATATTTCATTCTCTCATTTGTTTCACACGTTTAAAAAACAAAACAAAACTTTTATTGACTCTGAGGATTTCACATCACACACCCCGATCCCATCAATCTCTCTGATCCCACCAATCTCCCTGTCCCCCTAAATCTGCCCTCTCCTGCTCTCACAAGCTCAAGGCTGAATAACTTGTATCCCCTAACTAGTAACAGGGTCAGCTCTAGTGTGCTGCCCAGGAGGAGTGTAGGACCTATCTCCTGCATGCTGTAGCTGGTGTAGAGCAGGACTGGTTCTCTCACCCTCATGACCCTGAGGCCAGCTCCCTTACCTGCCACAGGTAAGCAAGAGACAGAGGGAGAGGGCATCTTTCCCTCATCAATGCCATCATATGGCAGACTGTGAGTGTGGGGTCAGCTCTGTTGCTCTTGCACCCTCAGGACTGGCTCAACTCTTTCTCTGACCACAGGGTCACCTTTAGTTTACTTCCAAGGCGAGGTGCATGCCCATAATAAGGTGTGGGGCATCTTTTCTGAGTGTAGGGGTTGGGGAGCAACTGTAATATCTAGCTAGGGGCAAGGCCTGCTATCACACAGCCAGTGAGGGGCAGGACCAGGTCAGAATGGCCCTCAGACATTAACACAGTCCCCATCTATAGCAGGCTCATGGGCCCAGATATGACATCACCATCACCATGACCCCAGGGGCAGCACGGACCACTCAGATCAGTAAGGTCCTGGCATCAGCATGGCCCTTGGACACCATCATGGTCTCAGGCAGCTGCCCAGACCCTGGGCATCCACAGAATATTTAGCAGTAACAGGAGCCATGGACAGGGCCACGGACCCAGATATGGTCCTAGGCAGCAGCCTAGCCCAGAAATCTATGGCCCTAGGTGGCAGTATAGGTCACCCAGATCAGAATGACCCTGGCATCAGCATGGTCTCAGGACACTGACCACACCCCTGCATCTATACAACCCTTGGTGGTAACAGGAGCCGTGGACATCAACTCAGACCCTGCTGCACGGCCCTGGCCCAGACATGGCCATCAACAGTGGCCCTGGCCCAAATGACACCATGGCCCCAGGTGACAATGCAGGACGCTCAGATCGACATGGTCCTGGTGCTACACACATCCTTTGTTGTGGCAACAGAGGCCGAGGGCATCAACACAGACCCACTGTGGTACCCAGGCAGCAGCCCAGTCTTAGATGTCACCAGGGCCCCAGGTGTCAGCATAGGCTGCCCAGATCGACATGGACACCAACATGGCCCCAGACATCAGCAGGACCTCCATAGTCTCTCTCTCTCCTCTCACCCCTGCACTCACCCCTCCACTCATCCCCCTTTCTCTCTCACCCCTCTCCACTTTCCACTCTCACTCCTCACCCCTCCACTCACCCCTCCACTCACTCCTTCACTCACCCCTCCACTCACCCCTCACCCCTCCACTCACCCCTCACCCTTCACCCTTCCACTCACTCCTCACCCCTTACCCCTCTATTCACCTCTCCACTCACCCCTCCACTCACCCCTCCATTCACCACTCACCTCTCACCTCTCCACTCATCCCTCCACCTACCCCTCACCCTTCACCCCTCACTCCTCACTTTACCATCTTTGATATAGAAAATTGCTATATCATGTAGTTGGAGTTTTCCTGCCCTGGCCCACAGTCAGGACAAATCTCTCTCACCAGCCAGGCCCATAGTTGCTCAGACCCAACCAAGTAAACACACAGAAACTTACATTGTTTACAAACTGTATGGCCATGGCAGGCTTCTTGTTATCTACTTTTTTATCTTAAATTAACCCATTTTTATTAATCTATACTTTGCCACATGGCTTGTGGCTTACCGGTGTCTTTACATGTTGCTTCTCTCAGCCTTCTGCTTCCCACAGTTCTCTTCTCTCTTGTCCCACCTATACTTCCTGCCTGGCCACTTGCCAAACAGCATTTTATTTATACAGAGCGATATCCACAGCAATATCAGGTATAAAATCATTTGACTTAAGTCAGTAATTTCCCAAGTTAAATATCTCATTTACTTAAAATTTTTGATGGGTAAATCATTTGACTCAATTAAAACTTCTTAATTTGGAGCAATTTTTTTTTCATTTTTGTAAAGACTTATTGTGCTCTGGTAGGTATCATATATTCTATTTTACTGATAAATTTTAATGAATTTAGGTAATGGATTCCCAAGACCATTTTTGGGCACTGTAATTGCTTCTGATTCTGAGCATAAAATTCAAAATCTCCTGGAAAATTAGATATAGGCACTTTATCCATAGGAGTCACAACAAAGCCTTTTACTCAGACTCATGATTTAGTTATAATCCCCTTTAGATTTCAAAGAATATATAAATCTACTTACAAATTTATATACCCAAAGTTTGCTTACCCATTTATAAATGATAAGTCTTTTCTCAAGTTATAAACAGTTCCAAATTCAGAAGTAAGTTTTAAATTAAAAATATTACACATTAATTATCTATTTTCTGTGCATATGTGTATGTATGAGATAGGGAGATGAATGTTCCATGGTGAACATGTGGGCAGAAGACAGTTTTCAGGAGACAGTTATTTTCTTCTAAAATCATATTTCAGGAATTGAACGCAGGTCTAAAAATGTCTTTACCTGCCAAGTCAACTCACTGGCCAGAATTTCATTTGTTCTTAGCTTGGAAAATAAGTTTAACATTTTTCCTTTTTTTTTAAAATGACATTTCTACTCATCACTAAAAATCATATTTGCAAATAACATTTGTTTAATAAGCAAACAGAGGTAACCCATTTACTAATATAAGAAGTAAATACACTTGGAATTTTAAGACATTGTAAAGCATCATTGAGTAGGTACAAATGTATTTACCATAGAATGTAGTATACTTCTTTTTTACTTTCATGATACCCAAATATATATTGTCATTTATTTAACAGCCCTAGGCATATACATACATCATAATTGTTTTCAGTAATAAAGGTTGTTTGCTTTACCTGGTCTACAGCAATAATACCTATTCTTTGCTGAACATATAATTGAGCTCACTAATAAACCATCAGAAATTTGCATATTCATTTACAAACTATATAAATACTATGTGATCTAAAAGAACCAGGGCTCATGAAATGGCACAGTGGGTAACAAGTCTCATGACCTGAGTCAAAGCTCTGAAACCTGGGGGGAAAAGAAAAAACTGACACCCATGTTTGTCCTCTGACCTCCATACACACGCAGTGGCACATGGATGCCCACAGATTCAATTTCCCAATAAATAAATGTAAAAATGAAAAGAACAAAGTGGGAGAGAACGTTGGGCATTGAAGACGCTCCAGCGGCTGACAGTAAGCATGCTGTCCACTCCGGGTGAGCAGGGCACAAGGAAAAGCGACTGCTGAACCTCGCCAAGACAGGGTAAGATGATCTTTCAAAATATCCTGCTTCTGAAAAGGGTCTGTTAGATATTCTAGGCCTGTAGCCAAAAATGGATGCCCCAACATTGCAGAGAAACAGTGGGTGACTGTCCAGGCTGCCATCTGTCTCTGTTATCTCTTGGAAATTTTCAGAAGTTACTTGCTTGCACTTCCTGTTTACTCAGGTAATATTATATCCCTTCTCTGGTCTTTGATGGGGTTGAAGACTAGAAAGTTACAGTATAATGCTCTCATATTATGGCTAAGAGCACATCAGGTACTAGATTTAGATTCTTCAGGATATGACAGCTTTTGGAGTAATCTTTGTAACTAGCTATTTACCTATGATCTGGACATTTAGTATGTTTCTTGCTTGATGTTGTTCTCATTGGTTATAGTTCCATTTTTGCTTATATATTACCCTTTATTTCTCCTGGACATTACTTGATAATCATTCAAACTGTATATAGTTTTGTATTAGGTTTAGAACTTTCTTCTTTAGACAAAAAGGGGAAATGTAGTTGGATATTAATTCTACCTATGGCCTTGGGGTACCAGTCCCTAGGGCGTCGCCTCTTGACTAGCTTAAGATCTATTAATAAATAGTTTCTTTCTCAATAATCTATGGATTTCCTGCATTAAAGGTAGAAAAACATTTTTATTATTCTAAAAACACAATTTCCATATATAAATATTTAAGAAACAAACATTTACAAAAGTTAAAAGCATTAGTCTAGAGTTTTAGAGAAATAGGATTATTAATATAAATTTAGACAACATTTTTGTTTTATATTTTTACTATTATTTTATATTTACACCAGTTTGATACATTGTAATTTATGTCAAAGGTATGTTTTTCTTCTAAAGGGATGAGTCAAACAATTTCTAGAGTCATGAAAAATGTTTTAAAATTGAAAATGATAATTTAGCATTAAAGCAAGTTATACTGTTATACATATATCATTCAGCTAATGACCATTTGTAATATCTGCATTTACATTTAAGGGTTGTATTGTAGAATAGATTTTTCCCAATACTCAATTTTGCTTCTAATAATCAAAATATTCTTCTTTGTAAAATCTGAATGTGCATGAAGACAGAACAGCTGGTAATGTAGAGCAAACAACTGGATCCTAGGAAATCGTGTAAGCAGCAGGCCCGTCATGGAATCAGAGCAGAGCCCCACCTTGAGCAATTTGTCAACAAGCAAGCGTGCAGTGTGATTCAAGGCCTGCATTCCAGACTGTTAGAAAGCACAGAAGAAGAGGCAAAGGCTAGTGTATGACCCTGCTTAGGTGCTCTGTTAGTGCTAGATCCCAATTGTTAAAACTTTGAGCTGTGAGCAGGCTGAGATTCCAAACTTCAGGAAATCATTAAAACCCTTTCATTAAGACAAAGGTATTAAATACACTGAAGTTAAAAAAAAAATGGTGATTATTTTATAGATGACTTTATTTTATTGTTTTCTTTTATTTAAAATATATAGTATATCTTGATGACAGTTTCATCTCTCTATTCCTCCCAGATCCTTCCCACCTCCCCTCCCATCCAGATCCAAGCCCTCTCTGTTTCTCATTAGAAAACAAACATGCTTGTAAGGGATAATAATAAAGTAAGATAGAATAAAATAAAATAAAATAAAAGGTAAAATAAAAATAAATACATCAGAACAGGACAAAACAAACAGAAGACAAAGATCACAAGAAAAGTCACAAGAAACAGATATAGACACAGAGTCCCACTCATTCACACACTAAAGAATCCCATAAAAACACAAAGGACATGTAAGGTAAAGAATGAGAGAAAAAATTAAAAAATAAAAAAGTAAAATATGAAAAAGATAACACTAAAAAAGAAAAAGTCCTGACATGACTTTATGAGTCAAGGAAACTCCAAAGATGTTGAGTTCTTTTTCTGAAGAACATAAAAACCTAATAAACAAAAGACAATGCACATTGTCCTTAAATGTGTGCTTTTTGTTGTTGTTTTAATAAAGGTACAGTGTAAATTGGAAGATTTCTAAGTATTCTGAAGAATGTAAGAAATTAGGCCAGTACTATCTACCAAAAGAAAAGTATTGATGATTTGCAATGCCAAATTTTTAAGTAAATAACAGAAATAAAATAAATTACTAATCCCATTTCCCTTTGTCAAAAGATAAACTGGCAACTCTGCATCAATACTGTTAACACACTAGACTTTGCTTAACAATGGGTGCACAACTTAGAATTTATGAAGCACAAGGTTTGCTCAGTAAACACCATTGAAATATTTATCTAGACTTTTTTTAAACTTTAGAAGAGCTGTGCCTATATCATCATTTAAAACACTCAACTAGTTTCAAATATGTTTTGAACCTTACATAATAGAATAATAAGTGGAATATTTCAAAATGTAACAAGGGAATGGGAAGATTTCATGCAAAGAGACAAACTATGTGAATCAGTTGATATTATCATATAATTATTTTAAAATATTTACTAAAAACAAGAAATAATAGCGAGACTTAATTATACATTTTAAAATGGTGCTAAAACAGATTACATATTAGAGCTCACCATTCTGAATAAATTTTCCAACCTATGTGTTATTTTGTTTTGTTTTGTTTGACCCTGAAGGCTTCTGTCCTTTTGGTTTTCATTTTATAATTAGCTCTGTTATTTTTACATTTCATTATTTTCCCTCATAACTGTCATTTATCATATATTTTCAATGATATCTATTTACTAAATACTCTAATTTTCACTTCTGAGATTTTTTCCCTTTTCCTAATTTTATTCTTGAATTCAGTTAATTCTCATTTTTATATTTCTGTCTTTGCTTTGTGGTTTTGCTTATCAGATAGCTGGTATGCTTTCATATTTTACATGATTATCTTGTCATCTTTCATGTGTTACTATTTTGGTGTTTTCTCGTTCCTTAAAGTTTGTTGTGAAGGGTTAATGTAGTTTTCAACAGCCGAAGTTGTAATTACCCCTTTTTTCTTTCCTTAGGATACATCTGTGTTCATTGAAGTTTCTCGGGACCACCTGGTCCAACTTGGGAAACAGTGTTTTTTATAAAACAATCACTTAAAGGTTTAATATTAATTACAAACTGGTAAATGACTCAGGCTTACTGCTAGCTAGCTATTACAGCTTAAATTAATCCATTTCTGTTAATCTATGACTTGCCATGTGTCTTGTGGCTTTACCTGTGTGCTATTATAACTTACTCCCCTAGTGGCTTGCACAGTCTCCCCCCAACTCTGCCTTTCTTCCTGTGTCTTTGCTTGGATTTCCCACCTGGAAAATCCTATACCCTATCTTGCCATAGGCCAAGGCAGCTTCTTTATTAACTAGTGGGAGGAATACATATTTACAGTGTACAGAAAGACTATTCCACAGCACTTCCCCTTTTTGTCTAATCAAAAAGGAAAGTTTTAACTTCAACAAAAAGTTATATATAACAAACTGTTATCAACAATTATAGATAAAATATCTAGTCTAAGTTGTATTTGGCAAAATTAAGATAAATGCTCTATTCACCTATACTATATTTGTATGTCTAAAGCTTTACATCTAATTTATCTTTTTATCATAAACAAGGAAAATATTACTGTATAATTTTCAACTTCATCAAAGACCCTAGAAAGATATAATATTTACTTGAGTAAACAGGAAGTGCATTGCAAGCAAATTCCAAAACTCTAGAAATGACAAATATATCTGATTGCCTGGAAAGTCACCCAAAGTGTTGGGCCATCTATCTTCAGCCTACAGGCCTAGAGTTGTTGTTAGAGTTTTCCTGCCTGGCCCAATCAGGACAAATCTCTCTTACCCGCCAGTCCCACAGTCGCTCAGACCCAACCAAGAAAGCACACAGAAACTTACATTGTTTAGAAACTGTATGACTGTGGCAGGCTTCTTGTTATCTGCTTCTTCTATCTTAAATTAACCCATTTCTGTTAGTCTATACTTTGCCACATGGCTTGTGGCTTACCAGTGTCTTTACATGTTGCTTTTCATGGCGGCGGCTGGCGGTTTCTCCACCCAGCCTTCCACCTCCCAGAATTCTCTTCTCTCTTGTCCCGCCTATACTTCCTGCCTGGCCACTGGCCAATCAGAACTTTATTTACACAGAACGATATCCACAGCATAGAGTCTCTGGCATACTTTTCAGTGAAGGAAGAAATTTGAAGGACTATTCTGTCTATTGGCAAAGTTCAGCAGTTGCTTTTCTCTGTGTCCTACAGAATGTCTGGCAATTTCCTCTGTGAAGCAGGAACCTGAAGGACCATCTCTCCTTGTTTTGGCAAAGTTCAGTGGCCACCTTCCTATAGGTCCTGCATGTCCAGGTTATACAACATATTGTCAAGCAGTCCAGGCAAGAGGAGTCTCTTGCCCAAATGATTAGCCTTTTCCACATTGTAAGCAAATTCCACAAGGAGTTTATTTGATGCCCATAATTCTCTTTGAAGTAATTGGTGCTGCCAGGAGTAGACATGTCTCATTGTCCAGAAAAGTCTAAGTTCTTGAAACATTTTTAAATGCCATGTTATATAGGTCTTAGAAATGTTTGAAGATTATCTATCTAATTCAAATATATCTTTGTATATCTAAAGAACTTAACTAACATGACTATAAATTGGATTATCATAGATGAGTATTAATCTGTATTTCTTAATGATATATTACAATTTTAAAGGAATTGCATAAACATAATACCTTAAACAAGAATAGAAATATACATACAGTATAACAAAATTGACCTTAAATTTGTATTAATAAACCAAAATCTATACTGATATAAAGTATTTTAAGATTAATAGTTGTTTCTTGGATTAAAGTATATTTAATAATTTACCTTTTTCATAATCTCTATATCATATCTCCCTTTAAAGAAAAAGTAACATTCATAAATAGTATTTTGGGATTTGAGGTATAGCTTTCTATATTACTTCCTGCTGATTGGGGGTGCTGGCAATCTTATGGGGATCTTGAGAAAATTTAGGATTGTGGTTAAGTCCTGATGGAGTAGCCTGTGAGGCTGGATCATGTCAGCCAGCTGCCTTGAAACTCTTCTGGACATTGAATCATCTGGGCCATAGCTCCCATTGGAGACCTCTCAGAGGGTCTTCCTTGAAGGAACGAATCCATAGTTTCTCCACTTCTGTGGAAACAAAAGCAGAATCTCTTTTCCAAAGTAACATATCCTTAGACCCAAATTTTGAAGTCAAAATACCTTTTATGTTGATTTAACTTAGCAGCCTCTGCAATCAAATGTCTTTCTGCAGTTAAAAATCCCAAAGATACAATAATAATATATAGTACCCAATAGTATATATTCCAGACTATATAATCCAGACCCTCTGTGTATTTTCCATCTCTATGTGGCTTTTTCTTTTTATTATTCTATTTCCTTTTTAAGGACTTTCTCTACTTTTTTTTTCTCTTTCCCAAGCCTAAGTATATTTTAAAAACATAGTGTAACCCATTTAGAGGTTTGTTTGTTTGTTTGTTTTTCCATCTGAATCTGTTTTACTGTGTAGCTTTAATCCTTTTTTGTCCAGGAGAATTTTTTAAACTACTAAGCTATGTAGCTAGGATGAAAGCAGCAGCCCTGGCTTCTGACTCCACCCTGCTCAGCATTTTAATATGGCAAAGGTACCAATGAATCACGCTTACCTACCCAATTCTGGGAACAAGTATTAAATGGTATGTCTGTTTTTAAGCTGGTGGCTGTGCTCCCAAGTCTGCAGGCAGTGGCTGGGAGAAGTCTCTTTGGCAGTCTGTGAGAGACCACAGGAGACTATCTTGTCGCTGTTGAAGCCCAGCACAGCCAGGGGACGAATCTCTGTATTGTGATCCATAATGGGACCTGAACTAGGATTATTTATAAAGTAATCACTCAGAGGCTTAATATTAATTATAAACTTGTCTATGGCTCAAACTTATTGCTAGCTAGCTGTTAAATTAACCCATTTCTATTAATCTACATATCACCATGGGTCTTGCCTTCTATTACATCTTGCTCCCGTGGTGGCCCACACCAAATCTGCCTTTCTTCTCCCCGTGTCTTTACTTGGACTTCCCATCTGGCTATAACCTGTCTTGCCATAGGCCAAATCAGCTTCTTTATTATTCAATGGTAGCAAAATATATGCACAGCATACAGCAAGACCATCCCACAGCACCTCTGTGTGGATAATCCCTGACTTTCCTAAACTTTTTAGCGCTTTGGCATTTCCTTCATCCAGCAATAGCAAAAGATGCTCTAAAAAGAATGGTAGGATTTATGAAAAAGAACCTTTTCCAGTTCATCAGTGTCCCCTTCTATTAGTAAAATGATAAGACATTTGGCTTCAATAATTGACATTTTCCCCACCTGTTAGAGAATATTGTTTTCTTCTGAGTCTCTGATGCCTCACATTTCTAACACCTTAATTTCCACTACATTTTTTTTTACATTCCACTTACATAGAATACAGAAAGATCAGTCCAGTTATACTCACTTCAGTTTTAAAGGAGTATTTTCCAAGATTGCTACCTCCAGCCTCATGCAGATGTCCTTTTTCGATGTCTCAGCAGCCAGTGGTCAGATTCACTGGTCATAGACCCACCTACAGTATTTACTTGCTGAAGCAAACCTCTTACTGAGTGGTGATACTCAAGTGATTTCTTGTTTTCTGAATGCTGGCACTGAAGGAAGCTAGTTGTGTTCTCTTTCATGTTGTACAGATGCCCCCACAACTCTAGAGTGAACCCTGTTTATTTCCCCAACTACACATAGTAAAATTGTTCTCTGTATTCGAATATGGTATTACACTGTAGAAGAGGGCTATTTTGAGTGGTTTGTTTACTTTTCTCTTTGGATGTTATTACCCCGTAGGCTGTCACTATATCCTATAAGCAGCCATTACTACCTTATAAGCTGTTACTATATCCTATAGGCAGCCATTATTACCATATTGGCTGTCACTATACCCTATAGACAGCCATTATAATTCTTAGGCTGTCATTATACCCTATAGACAGCTGTTATTATTCTTAGACTATCACTATACCCAAGAGACATCTGTTATTACTCTATAGGCTGTCACTATATCCTATAGGAAGCCATTACTAGCCTATAGGCTGCCACTGTACCCTATAGGCATCTCTTACAACCCTATAGGCTGTCACGAGGATGAATTACTGAATTTTAAGGAAAACACTTCCATAATCTCCAATACTATGCAGCTCAGCTATACTAAACTTTGGGTCTTCAAGAAGAAAGCTCAAACACTCTAGATTGTTGTAATTCTACCCTGGTAAACAGAGAATCAGGGACAGTCATCTGGGACACTTCAAATAACTGTGCACATATAAGGAGCTTCAAGTTTTCTCCGGTGCCTAGGTGCTAGATTTTGACACTGTCTCACTCAGTATAGGCAACTTGATACTCCAGTTGCTTCACCTTCATGTCTGAGGTGGACGGGGAGGATATTGTGCTATGAAATCTGTGTCCCTGATGCACCACTTCCTTACCTTGTCACTTCAATAAACATGTAGATCTATGGGCAAATGAGAGCACATGGTGAGGCTCTGACAGAGCTTAAAGGAAGCTACCCAGTGATGACAAAGAACCAGAGGACTCTTCTCGTGAGATGGCTTTATGTTTACTAAAAACTTAGTACCATAAAAATAGAAATGGGTTAGTGTGATATTCAGTCTGTTGTGAGCTACAGTTCAGAAGCATAAAGAAAACTGTCTATAACAAAGAGATGCAGGAATTGGTCTATGCAAGATTCCACAGGTGTCTTTTTGCTAAATTTTCTGTTAAAAAATAGTGAAAACCCAGATTTCATAGCACATAGGAAGAGAAAATGCTCATGTATGCAGGGCTTGGTTTGACACTAGTCAGTTTAGTATCACTAACAAGAAATTTTGTTTTCTCATTGTTAGATGGCCCAGCTTTGTGAGGCAGCATGCCATACACTCCTTTGGAGTCATGTTCCCAGCGACCTAAGGAACTATAAGGTGCCACTGATAAAGGTTATTCTCAGCTCTCAAAAGCATAATCCTGAGGATGATAAATATTTGCATATATGTCAGAATGATCCTGGTATGAAGATAAGAACATATCATTAAATAGCTGCTTCTTGCACTTTATTGTGACATCCCATATTTTGCCCCAAATAAATAAAAAATATTATTTCTACCACCCAAACGTTCAACTCCACACAAAATATGCACCAAAACCAAAATGGGAAATGAAGCATGTTAAGAATCTGCTTTGTAAGCAGTGTCTTCCAATTACTCGCTTGCATAAACCTTCAGTACTTCTTTTAAAAATGACTGAAATCACATTATATTACAATAGCAAAGTGTTCCCAGATTTGTAAGCACATTTATACTCACCAGCAATGAAAAGATATTTTGCAAACATGATAAAGATGCATTATTATGAACATAATTTATGAAACTCTATTATGTAGTGAGAGAGTTCCTCTGAAGTCAGTACAAAGAGCTGGACAAGAAATAAAGTATTAATTTTCATTTTGATTTAAAATGTGTCTGATATTTAACACCCAAATCATGCTGATGTTATCTGGCAATGACCTCAGTCTCAATAAGCGGCATGTAAAGGGAGAATTCAATTGTATCATAGAGATTGTATTCAGTCAAGGAACAATGAAGCAAAATGCCCTTCAGGAAAATATCAAACTGGCTATTGACCAGGGGACTAGAAACTGTAGGAGCAAATAGAATTTTAGAGCTTTGTGATCTACCACAATCTCTTTACTAATGATAAGTCCAGCATTCTCTTATGAATGAAATGAGATGCAGTTATATCATGCTAGCATAATTTAGGATAATGTTTGCTGAAGAAAAAAAATCTAGTCACTTAAATCAAGTCATAGTCAACAAGTAAATTTTCCAATTCTGTTAGTTCAAATTAAACCATTTATTGTTATGAAAAAATGTTTAATTTTTACATACATCAATACCTTACTTTCTTTAAAATTAGCACCATATTTATAATATCTCTAAGCAAATAAAAATAACACCTCTGTTTTTAAATTCTTTCTTCACAAAAATATCTTGAAGCAAAGCAAAAATGTGTTCATGCCTTTTGCCCCACATTGTCATTTTCATTCAGAAAGCCTTTTTACAATCAAGCTAATTGAAAAGTTTGAATAATCATTCACAAATAAAGAATCAGACAGAACTGCTTAAGAGTCATTGTGTGAGTGGTTGGAAGCCCAATGGTCATACTTCTGTCACTAATCCATTCTATAAACAGACAGAGACTGAGGACCAGCTAAGTCACACCAGTCTCCCTCCTGCCCCACATCTACTGAATGGTGTCTTTTCTCCCTTTGTCTGGAGAACTCCTGAGTCTCCTCACGACCCCTGTGACCTCTGGTCTCCCTCTTTGCTCTCTCTTCCCATTTCCTCCTCCTCACATTTCACTACTACTCCCCTCAACACTCTGTCTGTCCTCCTTTTTCATGTCACGAAGACCTCCTAATTTTGGTGTATGAGCACATGCTTGAAGATACCCACAGAGGCCAGAAGTGGGGTGCAGATACCCTGATATGGAGTTACAAGTGGTTTGAGTGATTTGATCCTGTTACTCATAACTCTGACTGTCTGCATTAGTAACAAGTTCTATTAACTACGGAGACATTTCTCAAGCCCTGATGTAATCAGGACATTTTTAAGTCCTTTACTTCTTTTTAAAATAAAAGTTATACAATTAGAAGAAATGTCTGCCCTGACACTAGTTTTTGATGGTGACATTTTAAAGATCTTCACTGGAAAAAGTAGCTAAAATTGAAATATTCAACTTAGCCAGGCCTAGTAGTGATGATTAGCACCCCAGGTACATAGGTCCTGTCTGAGGGACACACTGAGTTCAAGGTCTGCTAGTCTTGTAGACTTGTAGAGCCCTACTCAACTAAAATAGTAAAAGGAAGCTGTAACCGTGGCTCAATGATAGAACTCTTCTCAAGAGAATGTGTGGCTCTAGGCTCTGTCTCGGTACGACACAGAGAGTAACCAAAGAAAGGAGCAAGCTAACAGTCAGAAGCTGAATGTTCCCACTGAAATGCTTTGTCTCTGGCTCTGGTCTGTACTTCAAGCTTGACTCAGTGATGTCTCTTACCCAGGAGGCAGCTGCCTGGGAAAGCCTACTTAGATTTTTGTTTTGTTTTGATAGCTTTCCAGCCACTGACTGCTACATCTTTGCTCATAAGGGTCTGCGTCTGTCCAATACCCAATAGCACCCAAGATGTATATCTTAGCTTTGTTCACTGCTCATGGGCAGAAGTACAGGAAGAAATAGGAACAGATCAATCCATCAATCCACTGTCTTCTACTACACAACTGTGAAAATTAGAAATAAACTGCATTTGCCAGAAAACAGGTCTAAATCAGCCCACCCAGTGTATTCATTGTGATCATCCTTGTGTACTGAGAAATCAAATGCTTGGCTCTTCACCTAACAGAAATTCTATTTTATGGGAGAGAGAGAGAGAGAGAGAGAGAGAGAGAGAGAGAGAGAGAGAGAGGAGGGAAAGAGGGAGGGACAGCGGGAGGGACAGAGGGATGGAGGGAGGAAGAGGAAGGGAGAAGAGTTCCTAAATCACATAATCAGAATTACCAGCCTCTGACTTGCTGTGTTCAGGAAATGATCTTCTTGCCAAATTAAATAAACAAATAATTTTTTGACTGAAACCCAAATGGGTCAGGGCAGGGTCTTAGTGTGGCAGTTCAGACCTACTGAAGAAAAAGCAGGGTCTGAAGGCAGGTTTGGATTTTGTCCTAGAACTACTGCCAAGGAAATTCAGAATTTCAGCATGTGAGTGAGAGGTACCTTTTCATGCTAAAAATTATTACTCAGCCTTCTGTGAGGACATCCCTGATTTACGGAATGATCTATAAACTTTTGGGTGGTGTATAACAATGACTTTTTGTTTGAGCTTTACACTTACATGTATTATTTGCAATGTTCCTAGAGATCGGAGGATAGGTTGAAATTCCTTTTAACATTTTTCCATATATTATCTCAAAAATTAGCTTAAGAAGCAAAATGATACATATAGATTTAACACCAAAATGAAGTCAAAATAATTATTTAATTGATTTGTTCATATTAATAAATACTGGTATTTTAACATAATGTTAAGAAACTTATAAATAATTGAAATGAACTCTCAAATTTGAAAACAGATGATGTCTTCATACTTAAGAATTAGATATTATTTAACTAAGGAAATTATCCTTGCACATATCACCAATCTTGTAAATTTTTATATGGTTTCATTCACAGGGAATATCAGAATGAACTGTTAACTACTTTGATTACAGGATGTCACTGAGAATTTTTTGTAAGAAAGTGATAGATGAGTTCTGTCACACACATGGGCATCTTACTTCTTGAGAACTAATGGGTGTAATTGATCATAGTGAATGTTGGCATTTTATAGTAATAAAGCAAACTGTATTATTCCAGATGTGGTACCAGACATGTCACTGTCTGAGAAGGGTAAGGGCCAGTGAAACTGGGAATACTGTGGATGCCTATCATGTGTGCCTTGCATTCTTCACTGTAGAAGATATATATTCTAAAAACAGCTTCAGTCTGTTCAAAGTTAGATCCAAGATTTTAGAGTCTGTAAGAAAATGAAGAAAAAATTATGAGCATAGAAAAGTAAATATTTATATTTCAAAAGTAAAGCATTTGCACAAAACTTAGTGAAAATGAGTTCAGTAGCACAATCACAAAGTCTGGGAGAACATGACAAAATGTTTAATTAGCCCTGCTAACTTTGTCGTATATTATCTGGCTGTATACCTTAAGAAGCTCTACATACGACATAGACTTGTTAATCTTCCAGGGTGATTAAAGGAGTGGCTGGATAAAAACTAGCACACAAAATCAGGAACTGGTCTATACCAACGACAAACACGTTAAAGAAGAAACCAAGTCAAAAGAAATCCCATTCACAATTGCTTCAAACAAGATAAAAGACTTTGCAATAACCCTGACCAAAGAAATTGATGATCTCTATAATGATAACTGTATAGTACTTACTAGAGAAATTTAATAAGACACTCGAAAATGGAAATATAGTTCACATTCATAGATTAAAGTAATCAGCACTGAGAAAACGGGTGTCTGTCCAAAGCAAGTCTTAGTTTCTAATGCAAATATATCTATGTGGGAATGTGTGTATCTAGGAAAACTAAAACTATTCTAGGAGAGAAGAAAAAGAGACTTTATAAGGGAGAAGAGTGGGTGGGGTGAGGAAAATTATGACAGGAAGTCCCAAAGGGAA